>NW_020291317.1:0-86386 GCF_003184745.1 Aspergillus uvarum CBS 121591
ACTACTACTACTACTACTACTACTACTACTACTACTACTACTACTACTACTACTACTACTACTACTACTACTACTACTACTACTACTACTACTACGACTACTACTACTACTACTACTACTACTGCTACTGCTGCTGCTGCTGCTGCTGCTGCTTGAAGTGTATTGTATGCTCTAATGCGTTGCTGACTGGACTGTCTACTGCTAGGTACGATACTTGAGTATAGAGTATACAGTCTAGTGACCCGAAACCACCTTCACGCAGCACGTGGACGCATCTACACATCTGGATAACACTGATACCTCCCATCGTTCCGGTCCCAACCCACCCCTTGATGCACCGTGAACATGTTTTCTGGATCTACCGCTTTCTTGATGCGAAGAAGACGCTCATAGTTTGCCTTGCCCCAGAACGCACTGATGGGGTCCGGCTCAAACGGGTCAGCTTCGTTTTGGTAAGCACCGGAATCGGGTGTGAACTGCCGCAGAGGATCCAAGGCGTGGGAAACACTCTGCCAGATCTGCCGGATGAGCTCTGGATCCCTCATGTTGCTGGCTATGGGGCGTGTGTGCATGAGATGCCAGAGCCCACTGCGCCAGGCCGGCGTTACCGATGACGCCCCGGGTCCGGAAAACTCATCTTCCCTCGGCAGATTCTGGGAATACAGCGCCGGAGCGACAAGAAGAATCTCGACCTGGGGTGAGGGGGATGTTTGCAGAGTGTCGTTCAAGCCCAGCAGTTGGGTAATCAGCTCAGCCAGCTGAGCCTGGCTCGTTGTGTTCTGGAACGACGTTCGTGGAATGATCCGCGACGAGACGGCGGCGGAGACCTCCGACATTTGCAGGAGTGGGCTCGAGGTGATGGGCCCCATGAAGTCGAGGAACCCGGCCACCGAGGAGAGGGTGGCCACCGAGTGATTGAACTGGCGAGCAAAGTCGAGCACTGGCTGCACGGACGCTATCGCGGCCGTGTGGTTCAGTAGAGCCGTGGCTATCACCAAGGTGTAGTCTGCTAGGCCAGGAATCACGAATCCACCCCATCCCTCGGCAGCCCATCCCTCGGCACTCGCAATGATCAAGGCCGTGAGATCCGTTGCGGCGGAAGAGGAGGGATCCAGCCCGGTCAAGGAAACATTCAAGACTTCCATCGGTCGATCCGGATGGACGAGGGTGCTCATCTCCATCACGACGCCAAAGGTTCCGCCGCCGCCGCCGCGCAGCGCGAAGAACAGATCCGGATTCTGACAGCGACTCGCAGTGGCATATGTCCCGTTGGCCAGTACGACCTTGATTTCTTGCACATTGTCGACCCCAAGACCTGGCTCACTGTCAATCCTCACGCGCGCGGCAGGAACGCAGATAAACGTCCCAGGGGTTCCACTCACCAAGCTCATTCGCCATAAGCCCATGCCCACCACCAGTGATCCATCCCCCTGCGGCCCCAACAGTATCGCACCCGCCTCCCACAACCCGATACCCCCGTGCATGCACAAAGTCATAGATGCCTTTGAACTGTTGTCCCGCCCCGAATCTAATCACATCTCCCGTCGGGGCCGAGCAGCCTTCGGGAGTGAAATTCTTGAGAAGCTGCATTGGAGGTTGGTATGGATGCGTCCTACAGACTAGTCAACTTTGCCTTGTCTCAGGGGCAGCAGAGGAGAGGAGGATACCCCACCACAGCGCAAGAGATTCCGGCGCGGAGCTCCGGCCCTTGTAATCATGACCGGTGTTTTTGATGACGAGTCGGAGTCCGTGAGATCTGGTGAAGTTGAGAGTGGCTTGGACGTCCTCTACACTTCGCACCTCCACGTATCGCGGGGAGATACTCCCTTGCGCACAAGAAGTTTTGGGTGATGGGGGCGACGAAGGGATGGGGCATGATGCGCCGCTGGCTTGGCAGGTCGACCAAACGAACTATTCTCACATCGCACCTTAGCAAAGCAACTACAAATCATGCGGCGAATGGGTGGTTGTGGTGACGGACGTTGTGATACCAAGGAAACTCGTTCGACGCCAGAGTCGAGTTGAGAAGAAGCTCTTGCTCAGCGGTGCACTGAGCTGCATCGAGTGGCTTGGTTGGATCGTGACTGGACGGGTAGCACGGGCTCAGCATCGGGGCGCCTTCGTGGAGCCGTCCGGCGACCGTCGCGTTAAAGGCGTTCCAGGTTGCTGTACTGATACTCGATAGTGAAGTCCATGTTTGCGGATTCGATGACTGCGCCCCATTGGCGAGTAACGGAACGGCAAGAAGGAGAGAAAAGAAGCCTTGCCTCGCCATGCTTGGTTATACACGCCAGCTACTTTACAAGCCGAATTAGTAACTGGCTATTTTCCTGTTTGCTCATGCTGGAAAAGTGAGAAAGCATACACGGGACATCAAGTTTCTCTTATATATTCTCGTCTAGTATAGAACACAGTTTGACCCTTACATGAGACGTAAACCCAAATTCGTTTGATGACTTTGCGCGTGAACATATTCACTCGAGTACCCAAAGCAGCAAGCAACTCCAATAGATGACGTCGCAGTGCATCGAAAGGGTCAGCTGAGACTTATGTAGTAGGAACGTACATATGATAGGGAGAGCTTGAGAGCCACAAACAGCTGATGTCAGGAAAAAGCATAGTGTATTTGGCGGAAGTCCGCTTGAAGCCCCCAACTAATGAGACCGCGACAATAGGCCATTGAATGCAGAAGGTGACAAGCATAGCATTGTTTTTAAATGCATACTTCCTGCGGGAGTTGCTCTGCCAGCTGTCATTCTGACTGTGTTGGTCTGCTATGCCAGACCAAACGCCTTGGTTGCCGCGTCCTTGGGCTTCGCTAGCGCAGACGATAGCTCTTGCACTCACAGAATAAACTCAGAAGCCTGGCTATCCTTGACTCAATCCTCAATTTTTAGTGTTCTGAGAATTCAGAGATGGCAACGAGCCGGTCCCTCGTCGGTGGAATGGGTCTGGTCTCTTCAGCGGATTGATGCAGCCTCTCAGGCTCTGGCAAGAGTGCACAGCGCCTAGCTCGTAATCGAGGAACAATTTGGCGTGCAGCCACGGCCGGATTATGTTAACCAGGAAGCTGAGTACAGTCCATAGAGAAAATCTGATCTAGGCTGGACATCACGACATGGCTCTTCTCGAGGCGGTGCTTATAGTCAGTGTCACTGGAAGCAAAAGCGTCAGGCTGACTGGAGTGTTGGGCGCCATTCGACTCGTATTTGCTGGCTCGTGCTGCGACTCAAGAGTCTTTGGTTGTAATGTGCATCCACGGTGAAGCTCCATAATTAGGTTCTTTCATCTCTTCCTGGAGCAGACCTGCCCACTCCGGGTGATTCAGCACGACACCGAAATACTCAGGAGCCCCATCCTGATCAACGATAGTCACATGCGCAAAGAGTACTTACTGAGCGTACGTACCACAAGGAAAAAGTAACACTGAAGCCGAGATTAACGTCGACTTTGTATTTGTGTCCGTGCACGACTCATTCCCTATGTATTGCCTAGGTATCCGACTTTAGGGGGGCGCGGTTTCCTGGTGTTGAGAACTCGTCGCCTACGTTGATGGTATGTGCGATTCAAGTACTCAGGGTCAAGAGCAGTAGCTGAGACCTGTACAGCTGTGTAGAAGTGATGGGCAGAGACGCGGCAATGACCTTTCGCATTGCGAAGTATATGGCATGTATCGCGTCGAGGGCTTACCGTGTCGAGGGCCTGCCGTTCAGCTGAATCGCGCCTTTGCAATGGGATAGTGCTACATCTTACGGTATACCAGGCTCGCTGTCGCATATCAAGTCAAGCCTCGGTTGCTGTGATGAGCGAGGACAGAGAGAGTCACTTCTGAATACGAACTATCGCATCGGGAGCAAAGCAGTGATCGGTTGCGCGCACTGACCCGGAAGAACTGATGTCAGGTACTCCCACGGGGTAGATCGGGGTGGAAGAATGGAAGAAGTTCGGCATCCCGACTCGGGGGTCTCATAGAAACTACGTCATAACGTCATACTTTCCGTTTCGCTCCTCCAAGTACTCCTTCTCTTCTTTGACTTGATCATGTTCATTTCAGCTCCCTAATCCTGATTGTCGCATGAATCTTACCCTCCAACCCGATCTTCCAGCAACGGCCTTTCACGATCCAATTTCACCCCCAGAAAATTTCATCACAAACTTCGTGCTATGGCTTCACCAGGCTTGAGCTTTCGCTGCGCGCTCGTCACGGGCGGCGGCGGCGGCATCGGAAAAGCGCTCTCCTCCTACCTCATCTCGCAGGGCAAGAAAGTCATTATCGCCGGCCGAACCGAGTCGAAGCTTCAGGAGTCCGCTCGCGAGATCGGAGCGGCAGCCTACTACGTGCTAGACACGGGTCTCGTCGACCAGTTTACCTCGTTCATCGCCAGGATCACCTCCGAGCACCCTGACCTGGACTGCTTGGTCAATAATGCGGGTGTGCAACGGCCGCTGAAGCTCTTGGACGAGGAGTCGGAAGACATTCTCGCGCGAGCAGATCAAGAGATCGATATCAACATTCGTGGTCCCATGCATCTCACGCTGCGGTTGCTCAAGCATTTCAAGAACAAGCCTGACGGTGCTCTGATCATTAATGTATCTTCCGTGCTCGGGTTCGTGCCCTTTGCGGTGATCAATCCCGTCTATGGCGGCACGAAGGCATGGCTTCATTTCTGGAGCATGAATCTTCGGACGCAGCTGTCTAAAGGTGGGTATGAGAAGGTGCGCGTAGTGGAAATCGTCCCTCCCTCGGTAGCAACGGACCTGCACCGCGAACGGGATGACCCGGATGACAACAAGAAGGACAAGAACCCCAGTGTTCTGTCGGTGGAAGAATTCATGGAGGAAGTGAGTGTGAAGTTGGAGCATGGCGACGAGGTAATTGCACCGGGCATGAGTGACGATATCGTCCGACGGTGGTATGAGCAGTACGAAGACTTCTACAATGAGAAGACGGCTTGAAGAATTAGAGTGATTCACGGCCGGAGGCATCTTCAGGGACGAGTCACTTGTTACAAAGTGCAAACAGCCATTGCGAAGAGGACCTTCAGGGATATAATCCACAACAAATGACGAGACATTTCAAATAGTCTTCATCTGCGAGCTCGCTCCTGCTAGAGAAATGGCGAGACAATCCCCTCTGGCGCCCATACCTCGTTTGATGAATATTCAGATATCCTGCTCAGTTCTTCACAAGAAAGGGCACAGTTGTACAATAGTCACATATGGAAGAGACAGGTCACACAGCACACGCGATGCTGAAATTTGCGTTTGTTGTACACACCACCAGAATCTATCAGGTGCATCAGGGAGCAGCTGGCCAGCCAAATCGCATTCGGAGTTCCTATGGTAGAGACGCAAGCCCGGCTGCTCACTAAAAAAAAAAAAAAACTTCTCCTTGCCAGGAGTTACATACATGCACTTTTACCTCGTTGGGAGGCATAATGTGCTGCTGCACCAAGGCTGCATTGAGCGAAAAGGCTCGGCATAGAAAATGACCATTTGCTTCAGATGAGGCTAGAAAATGTAGCCAGACGGGACTGTGTCCCCTGTAAACAGTGAGTTAGCCACGGAGAATAGAATGTATGCTGGGACAATTGGCGAAGTCAATTGCGGCAAGCCGGCCGACCTCGCCGCCTTCCGCCGCCGGGAGTAATGAATTGAGGCAGCTCCGGCGGCCCACTTGCTGCTGCTGTCTGCCATGGCCTTTCTACGAACGCTCCATACGCTTCATTCCATTTCACGACACACTCGGAGGCAGTTCTACCAAAAGTCTCTATTCCCTGCTCAAGCGCTTCAAGCCCGAAACCACACCATGCCCTTGACACGCTCCACCGATCCCCTGGTGTGGATCGACTGCGAGGTTCGGGAACTTTTTTTTTGCAGCCTGTCCTTGCATTTCAAAAGCAACGAGCCTCATCCGCTGACGCACCTGTTCTTCTTGATGGATGATTCTAGATGACCGGCCTGGACCCGGAAACCGATCACATCCTCCAGATCTGCTGCTACATCACCGACGCCGACCTGAAGCTTTTGGAGCCGCAGGGATTCGAAACCGTCATCCACCAGCCGCCCGCCACGCTGGCGTCCATGAACGAGTGGTGTATCGAAACCCACAGTCGCACCGGGTTGACGGCCGCGGTGCAGGCTTCGACCGTCAGTGCGGAGTCGGCAGCCGCTGCGTTGTTGGCGTACATTCAACGGTATGTGCCGCAGCCGCGGACGGGGCTGTTGGCGGGCAACAGCGTGCATGCGGACAAGGCGTTTCTGGCCAAGGGCCCGTACCGGAACGTGTTGGAGTGGTTACATTATCGGATTGTCGATGTGAGCGCCCTGAAGGAAATGGCGCGGCGGTGGGGGTCGGATGAATTGTTAGCGGCGGTGCCGGCGAAGAAGGAGGTGCATCTGGCTCGGGAGGACATTCTGGAAAGCATCGCGGAGATGCGCTTCTATCGGGACCGGCTATTTAGATAGCCTCTGGTAGCTTAGTAGCTCGACGACTAGTACTCGACAGACCAGCTACTAGTAAAAGGGGGAGGTCTGTGGGTTGGGACCGGCGGGGAATGGGCTGAGCTGGCAACAATAATCGCTTCTATTTAGGGAAGCTTTTTTAGGGGGTCAAGAATCCTAGGTAATTTGTACAGGCGTTTGTATGGAGGGGTAAAAAATGAGGGGAAGGGAAGAGAAGGAATTCTGGAGGTCCAATAACTGTTCAAGACAATTGCATGGGAAGATGCATTATGATGAGATGATGAGAAGTGATGGTCGCCACATGATGACACTGCAAGTTATCATCATCATCATCATTATCATTCTCATCACCACCGATAAATCAACAACAAACGAAGCCACCCGTGAACGCGATCGCAATCGGGATTGAGGTGGGGTTTCCCAACTCGCACCTTTTACTTCTCGTAGAGACTTTGTCTTGCATCGGAGCGGGACCAGAACCAGACCCAATCCCAATCCCAATCCCAATCCCAATCCCGCCGCCCTGACCCTGCTTTCGCCTGCTTTCTCCTCCCTCTTGCTACAACTTATTTACTCCCTCTGTTCCCCTCCTCTTCGTCCTTCTCTTCCTTCTCTTTCTCTTCTCAATTATTCCATTTCTCTTTTCCCTATACTCCCCCCACCATTTGAATTGTCGGTGAGCTGTATATCTCCCACAGCTCGTGCCTGACCTTTGCCACATAAATAATATACCCCTCTATTTTGATTTTACCCCTCCTCCACGTCATCATGTCTGTCCAGACCGTCTCCATCACCCCATTCTCCGACCAGAAGCCTGGAACGTAAGTCATGCCTTCTGCTACCCCCCTGACCATTACGAAGCTAATACTTTACAGCTCTGGTCTTCGTAAGAAGGTCAAGGTCTTCCAGCAGCCCCACTACTCCGAGTCCTTCATCGCCAGCATCATCCTCTCCATCCCCGAGGGTGCTGAGGGTGCTTTCCTCGTCATTGGTGGCGATGGTCGTTACTACAACACTGAGGTCATCCAGAAGATCGCCAAGATCAGTGCTGCCTATGGTGTCAAGAAGCTGCTGGTCGGCCAGAATGGCATCCTCAGCACCCCCGCTGCTAGCAACCTCATCCGCAAGCGTCAAGCTACCGGTGGTATCCTCCTGACTGCTAGTCACAACCCTGGTGGTGAGTACAACCCCATGCCCCCAAACAAAAGTAACCCGTATCAGGCCACTGACAATGGTGACCATGCAGGTCCCGAGAACGACTTCGGTATCAAGTACAACTTGACCAACGGAGCCCCCGCCCCCGAGTCTGTCACCAACAAGATCTACGAGACCTCCAAGACCCTCAAATCCTACAACTACGTTGACATTCCCGATGTGGACATCTCCTCCATCGGATCCAAGACCTACGGTGACCTCGAGGTCGAGGTCGTCCACTCTACCTCCGACTACGTCACCATGCTGAAGGAGATCTTCGACTTCGACCTCATCCGCAACTTCCTCCAGACCCACAAGGACTTCAAGGTCCTGTTCGACGGTATGCACGGTGTTACCGGACCCTACGGTGTGGACATTTTCGTCCGCGAGCTGGGTCTTCCCGAGAGCAGCACTATGAACTGCGAGCCCAAGACCGACTTCGGTGGTGGCCACCCCGACCCCAACCTGGTCTACGCTCATGAGCTCGTCGAGCGGGTCGACAAGGAGGGCATCCACTTCGGTGCCGCCAGTGACGGTGACGGTGACCGCAACATGATCTACGGTGCTAACACCTTCGTCTCCCCCGGTGACAGTCTGGCCATCATCGCCCACCACGCCAAGCTGATCCCCTACTTCAAGAACCAGGGCGTGTACGGCCTTGCCCGCTCCATGCCCACCTCGGGTGCCGTCGACCTCGTGGCCAAGGCCCAGAGTCTCCAGAGCTACGAGGTGCCCACCGGCTGGAAGTTTTTCTGCAACCTGTTCGACAACAAGAAGATCTCCATCTGCGGTGAGGAGAGTTTCGGTACGGGCAGCAACCACATCCGCGAGAAGGACGGTCTGTGGGCCATCGTGGCGTGGTTGAATGTCATCGCCGGCGTCGCCCAGCAGAAGCCCAACGAGACCCCCAGCATCGCCTCCATCCAGAACGAGTTCTGGCAGACCTACGGCCGCACCTTCTTCACCCGCTACGACTACGAGAACGTCGACAGCGACGGTGCCAACCAGGTCATCGCCACTCTGGCCAAGTACGTCGACAACAAGGACTCGTTCGTTGGCTCAACCGTCTCCGGCCGCAAGGTCGCCGACGCCGGCAACTTCTCCTACACCGATCTCGACGGCAGCGTCTCCAAGAACCAGGGTCTGTATGTCAAGTTCGACGACGGCAGCCGCTTCGTCGTCCGTCTCTCCGGCACCGGTAGCAGCGGTGCTACCATCCGTCTGTACATCGAGAAGCACGAGAACGACGCCAGCAAGTTCGCCCAGAAGACGGACGAGTACCTCAAGGACAACGTCGCCCTGGCCCTGGACCTCCTCAAGTTCAAGGAGTTCATCGGCCGTGAGGAGCCCGATGTCCGCACTTAGAAACCTTTTGCACATACCTACCTATCTAAAATACTTACTCTATACGAGCCTACGGAAATCAAGCACGTTAGTTAATATAGCGATAGCGAAATAATAAACCCAGCGCGGTAGCACTTGAGACTATTCATCAATAATCATTAACTGTCTTGAACCTGAAAAGTCATAAATCATATAGCTCGCTCGCTCTTGAAACCCCCAGACCCAAAACCATCAGCAACACCGCCTGGAAACCTATCACGAAGAACCCCCCAACTTCCCCTCCCACCACTCCGCCCACTTGACCACCTTCTCCTCCCGCCGCGCCTCCTCCGCCGCAAACACCACCGCATGACTCCGCACCGCCTCCTCCAACGTACACCCGACGAACCGCGCCTGCGCCTTCTCCGCCGCCCACCCGCCGTTGACCACCGCGTCCACGGCCGCCACGAACCCGCGCGCCAGCCCATAGTCCCCGCCGCCGTGCGCCCTCTCCTCCTCCGGCGGCTGCTTCGGCACGTCGAGGCCCGTCGTCTGCCCCGTCGCGAACCGGAAGTACTCGATGCGCCGCCCGTCGTACGCCAGCTCGCCCTCGGTGCCGTAGACGCGGCCGCGCCGCTCGCACTGCTTCTCCGTCGGCGCGATCATGTGGAAGACGGCGGTTTTGGCCGTCGCCGTCGCTGCCTGTTGCTGTGACGAATCCGTCGGATCCGTCGGATCCGTTTGATCGGCCCACGTGATCGTCACCACCTGGTCGTCGCAGACGTTATTGTCGGCTTCGTAGACGCAGTGGCCGTAGGACGGGGGCCCGCCGGGTTCCGTCCGGGAGAGGGGGCGCGAGGCGCGGAGGCGGGCGAGGAGGTGTGTGGATGCTGCTGCGATTGCTTCGGGGGTGGGGGGATGAGAAGCAGCAGCAGCAGCAGCAGCAGCAGCAGCAGCATTGGCGGGGGCAAGGTACGGCGCCACGACGTCCTCGATATCCGGGCACACGATGTTGACGGGCCAGTCGAACTCGCCGCGGGCCACGTGCCGCTCGTGGTAGATCTGCACGGCGCTGTACTTGCAGTCCCGCTCGGCGGGGCAGGCGAGGCAGTTGGTCGCGGCGCCGGCGGCGCGGGGTTTGCGGTGCGGGCGGAATTGGGTCAGTGAGCCGGTGGAGGTGATGGTGCGGGGGTGGTGCGGCTGCGGGGGTGTTGTTGTGCATGTGCTGGGAGGTGCAACAGGGGAGGCGAGGAGCCACATGATGAAATCGATATCGTGGCACGATTTGGTCAGCAGCGAGCCATCGCCCGCGGGCGTCGCGCGCCGCCAGTTGCCGCGGACGTAGCTGTGCGCGAAGTGCCACCAGCCCACGGGCTCGCAGTGTTCCAGGGACACGATGTCGCCGATGACGCGGTCGGTGAGGAGGAGGCGCCGGAGGAGGATGTTGTGCGGGCTGTAGCGGAGGACGTGGCCGATGGAGAAGATGGAGGTGGCGGTGTTGGGTTGCAGGGCGCGGTAGACGCCGAGGCAGTCGGTCAGCGAGAGGGCGAGCGGTTTCTCGCACAGGATGTGCAGGCGGAGAGGGGCGAGAGCGTGGATGATCTCCACGTGCGTTTCGTCGAGGGTGCAGATGAAGACTCCGTCCACCCCTGCTGCGGCTGCGGCTGCTCCAGGAGACGAGGCCAGCTCGCGACGACGGACCTCCCAGGCGAGCCAGTCGCGCCAGTCAGCGAACTCCTGCCCCTCTTGAGGGTGATTGTTGGTGCCCCAGATGTAGTTGCGGCCGAATTGGCGACGCTTGAAGGGATGGGGTTCGGCGACAGCGTGCATGATCCCCGCGGTGGAGCTGGTCACCGCCCGCCCATACGCATTGCCCCGCGATCCCGCACCGATGACGAGGAACCGGACCGGGCGGGGAGAAGGATGGGCGGTAGGAAGAGTGGAGGGTAAGATGGGGAGGGCAGGCTCTTTCATTATGGCTCCGATCAGTGGTGTGAGTTAGGAAGAGGAGGTGGTTCAGAGTGGAAGTCTAGGTATGACTTCTTTATACTCGTAGGAGAATGCTGAGAATACCTCACTGCTGGTTGGTCCACGACATCTTATGTCATCTGCCAGCAGAGCAACGATCGACCGTCATTGACAGGTAGCTATAGAACTATCGAACTATAGATCACTTAATACCGACAGATCGTCCATGAATTAGAGAATTGACAGGCGAATGTACATTGAGCCCCCTCAAATAACAGACTAAGAAAGAAATGAATTGGGGTATCCATATAAAAAGAAAAAAAAAGAAAACAGGCTAGCAAGTAGTGCAGAATCAAGACGTGTCTCAAAAGACCCAGCATTCCTCCGTCACGGTCTCCGAACTGGCCAAACAACAACCCCCTTCTTTCCTTGCCGGCCAGTCATCACCAAGTCTTCCAACGCTCACCCAGGAACCCATGTACAACTTCTCCAGATTTATGTACAGAAACTCAAAAGCATATATGCACCGGGTAAAAGACGACAAACGCCGTCCACCGTTTCCAGGCAAGCGTGGTTCAAATACTTTCCGTGAAGCGACTGCCTCGACTGCCATCGAAACTAGGATGGCTGCGACCTAACGCATCTGGTCGTTTAGGCATGGTCGGCGAAAGAGACCCAGACACCTGCACATGCACGGACGGAATCATACGCGGCGCTGAAGGTTCGCTGTTCAAACCGCCACTGGACCCCGTCACAGTCCGAGCAGGAGATGGCCGGAACTTGACTACCGGAACAGGCTCATCCGCCTCTCGAGTATAGCTCGTGTCTAGGGGCATGCCATACGGTGTAGTCAACGGGGGCTGCGAGGGAGGTTGCGAGGGAGGCGACCGCGGGATCACAGGAGATCCTGGAGCGGCATAAGTAGAGCTAGGCTCAGATGCCGTAGGTGAGGTCTGCTCGACGCCGCCACCATAACCATCCCCGCCCGAATGCAACACAGAGGGGATTTTCCGGCCCGAAATCTTCTGGAAGCCACGTTCGCTACTATCAGAGCACACCGAATCCGTCGTCCGAGTGGTCATGTGCGATTGGCGCCACCGTTGCATGAACGCCGGAGCAAAGTACGAGGCGGTAAACAACGGGTCATTGCTGGATCGGCGCGAAGTCATCTCCGCCGAGCGGGTGATGGATCCTTCGGTAGTGGCTGTACCAGCCATGTCTGCTGCAGGGAGAGCATCACGTGTCTGAGGAAGAATAGCCCTCTTGCGTCGGCGCAGCAGAAGCCAAAGCAAGACAACAAACACCATGGCACCCGCTACTCCCCCAACCACACCGCCAGCTATCTTGCCTTTGGCTTGAGTGCTGAGACCGCCAGCAGCGGCGGCTGCGGTGGTCGCCGATGGTGATTGCCCGGTGGCAGTGGCGTCTGCCCCTCCCACTGCGCCATTCGTGGCCGTCCCCCAGGCTCCAGCGTAGGAGGACGTACCAGAAAGGGATGTCGTGGCCGCTTCGAATGAAACATGAGAAGTCGTCGTGCCGGTTTGATAACCGTCAACATAGGACACGCTCGAACTCGACGTGGTAACGGTGCTGGAAGTCTGAGTCGAAGTTGCGTTTGAGTCGGTGCCCGTGCTTGTCGGTCGAATAGGGGTGGAGGATGCCGGCAGATGGGTCGAGGTAGTGCCAAAGAGAGGGGTTGATGATTTGGACGGATTCAGGCTGGACGGAGGGACGGAGGTGGACGGCTCAGTGGCCGTGGTCACTGTAGGGGTATCTGCGGTGGGAGAAGAATACGCTGGCGACGCGGTCAATTGCCTGTCGGCGGATCCGGTTGCCGATGTTGGCGCCGTGACCGAGCCTGACTCCGCTGACAAGCCAGATGTTGTTGCTTGAGTGGACTCGTCAGATGTGGCGGAGGGGGTTTCTGTTGTGCTCAGCCCCGTCGTCTGTGAGCCGCTGTCCACCACGTTGACCACTGTCGCAACAACTGTCGTCTGATCGTCTGAAGATGTGTTTGATTCCTGACGTTTCAGGTGTAGCGATTGCCCACTGTTTTGTGACTGCTGAGTCTGGCTCTCCCGACCGATCACAAGCTCGCCCCTCACCCCGGACACCACATTTCCGTGCAACATCGTGGTCGGCAAATCTTTAGCGTCTAAATTCCGGCCTGTGACTCCCATCCCACCTGCGTCTGACTGGTATCGTTTCCTCATCGATCTGTTGAATCGCGTATGCCCATTTCCATGATGGGCCATTCTGCCTAAGCCTCTGTTGCGCGTCGACCCGCCGATTTCTCACCTAAATGAATCTGCGCAGTGAACCTCCACTATAGCCGTGTTTTTGAGAACCCCTACCACGACTGTCCACTCTGCCCACTATATCGACTGAAATGCGAAAGTAAGGATATGAAATAAGGTTGTCTGCCTGCGAAACACGCGACTGCTCAGTGTAAGGAGTGTGATGGCGAAGGCCGTGCGAAAGTCGGTTGCTATGGAAGTCGAAAGAGCGTGGAGAAAGAAAACAAGTGACGAGATTCAGTCGATAAATAACGAAAGACACCAGAAAAAAGAGTGCGATATCGAATGCTAAGAGAGCGACTGTCGAAAAACGAGTTGAGATGCTGCTGGTGAGAGTTCCCCACGGCGATAGTTTGAGAATAGCAATGAGTGGACGTCAGCCGGGACAAGCAGCCGACAAAAACCGGTTGAATAGGACAAGATGAAGAGAAGAGAACCCGAAAGGCATAGACGCAGACCTAGTGCGAAATGCTGACCTTGATGTCAGTATGTCTAACCAAAACAGCTCCATTGAATCCGAAATAATTGACGGAGGGCAGTGAGATCCAGCAGATAAGTTGACTGACCTACCTGCAAACAAGAAGAAAAGAAGAAAGAAGCGGAAAGATACAATGGTGTGGTGGATCCAATGTTGTTCCGAGGTTGACCTGATCGTTGTATGGCTTATTGATTGCGCTTTCCAGTCAGATCCATACTGGCCGAGCAGCAGAGCAACGCTTGCGGGAGGAGTTTCGAGATTGACCGCGGGGCGGCTCTAATGAGGGTCGAAGAAGAAGAGGAAAAAGACCGAAGCTGAATGCGAGTAAATTGCTTTGAGGCTCCCACCGGGCAGAGGATCCACGCTAAACCCAAGGTTCCGGACCTAGTCTGCCACCACGGATTGTCGTCGGTTATTCGCTTGTTCGCCCTGAGTTCGACTTCGTGTCGGTCTCAGTTCGTCGGCGGAACTGGCGGGTACGATACTTCCTTTTGGGCTACAATAGAATCGCACTGGCCCCTGTCGTTGTTGGCACTGCTCACTGTGCGGGCTTACTGTACTGCACAGGTTGGGATAGCCCAGCCAGTCCCGACGGCGGTGGTTCCGTTGACGAACAAGAAAAGGACAAGTGAATGGACTCAACGCCTCAGATCGGGAGACAAGTCAAGATCAGGATTAGATAGGTTAATGCGGTGGATGCGAAGAAGAGAGATCAGGAGAAAAAAAAAAAACAGATTAAAAAAGAAACAAAAATAGGAGGTAGTCGAGGTATGGGGGAATTGATAGGAGAGGGGAGGAGGGGGTAGAGGGTAAGAGGGAAGAGGAGAAGGAAGAAAGAGGAGGGGAAGAAGAATAGTAGGCCAAGCTGTATGAGGCGAGGATTGAACCAGGACGGCAAAACAAGACAAGAACAAGACAGAAAGAGACCACAGAGACAGCGAGTTTCGACATGACCTCCGCAGGACCCATGGAAACCACCCGCGTGGGCAAGCAGGCCCAAGTCAAGTCTCACTCAACTCACGTCAACTCACTCACTCGCTCACTCGCTCTCCCTCATTCACAATTCGATCAGGCCAGGCAAGCCTAAGAATAGGTCTTAGACCTGCAGCAGCGTCGACGTTAGTCGGAGTGGGTGCCGTACCGAAACCAAGCCAGTACAACTATGGGGCAATGAGACCACTAATTTGCTATCTTGCCAATCATAAGCCTGCATGGAGACTCGCAGATTGGACAATTACGTGGGAACGAGGGAATGGTAATCTGCCAGAAGGCGCAAATAATTTGGCCTTAAGTCGATGATTCCAGTCCAGTCGGAGAAGGGATTCAAGTTAGGAGAGCAATAATGTTGTAATGTCTGTATGAGTCCGGTGAATCCAGATCCATGATCCGCCGCGCCCCCCCAATGATCCGCATGCAGACAAGGTTGTAGCCGCAGCCTGAGTGCCCATCATCTTCTGCCACTTTTTGGTCTTCGGCTTCTCTCTTTCTTTCTCTGCTGGAGTTTCCTCCGAACTGTTCTTCAATGGGGATCCAATAATCAGGTTTACTTTTTCGGGTAGGTAGCTGCATATGTGTTATGATGTACGGAAGATGAGCGAGGTTGAGTCCCGAGTTCCTGTAAGTTCTTCTGCCGTGCCGGCAACGCACTGCAAGTCGATGCTTGACCAAAAGGGGAATGCCAAGGCTGAGGTTAATAAAACGCCGGGCGCTAAGTTTCATTAGACCGTTAGGAAATGAAATGAAATGATGATGGGGAGAGAGAACTTCCATCCATCAAATTGCACGGCCGACCACCGCCCGTCACACTGATGATGCCATCTTATTTTACTCACGACGCGAGAGACCCTCTCTTGCTGCCAGAGTCGTCCAATCGTGCATGTCGATTCCCGTCGATTGCGGGTGCCGCACATACACTAGAGTACTGTACGTACGAGGAAAGATGGGTCGGGTCGGGATACAGCAGGGCAACCAACCCATCGTCAACCGAGTTGATAAGAAGAAGCTAAGCACGCAGAATTTTCTCTTCGTTCTTCCGGTGGAAGGAAAGACTTCGGGCGCTTTGACTGCTCCCAGATTATCTGCATGTATGCAGATGACAATGATGTTGTTTTCGCATTCATCTGAGCTTTCCGAGCCGTTCGGAGGGCCATCAAGAGGACGTAAGGGGAGCCCTTCCCACCCCCATTGTCACCACCAGCGCGGCAAGCTACTCAGAGGGGAAGAGTGACTATGCTTAGCCAAACGGCTCGGTCTGCTAAGCAAGGACTCGGACGGGCCATATGCACCTCAGATTGCCCAGGCCGGCGCCAGACTCGCCCACACGATACGCACTCCGAATAAGCATCTGTTTACAACCTATTGTCCTACCCACGACAATGCAAGCCTGAGCATCAAGCCTGAGCGTCATGGCTACGGAGTACTCTTGACTCGTTTTCAACGATTGAGTAATCTTCTATAACAAAATCAACTAGCCAGTGCAGATTACAATCCCGTCTCCTTGGCCTCGCCCCCCTTCCCCCAGGTTCCAAGATCTCCTGTCCCCCCCGTGGCCTGGTTATCGGTAGACTCCATCCTACCTGCATAGTAGATAGCACGATTCACTCCCCGTAGATGAGATCCTTCGCAAGAGGAGAATGTTTCAGTTGACATGTTCCACTCCGGGCGGGATAATAGCTCAAAAGGACTCGAGCGAGCATTTCTACTTGAGGTCGACATCGTTTCAGCAAGGCTGATGGGATACACCTGCAACCTACCGATGCAGGTACAGAGCTTAACACATTCCTGTCTTGCAGGATGCCTACGGACACCCAAGAAACTCAAGAAAGTCTCTATGGAGTAGCTGGTCTGACTTTCCGCAAAGTGAACAAGCACTTGCTTCCAAAAAAGGCAAAAGAAATATCCTCCAATCAGAATTGGAAGACGCATATACTTGTGTATGCGACTGAATCAGCACCCATGCAGGTACTACGGGTACACTTCTATTCAGCTTTCACCAAACATGCTGGCGGCCTCTTTTCTCTACAAACTGTATTGTCTTCTTAGATGATTCAGTCCAATAAGCCAGGGAAGAAAACAAGCAACGCATCCACAATCAAACATCCATATCTGGCGATACCTCCCCCCATTGTGGGACCCCAGATCGGCACTAACTTACCCAGTCAGTTCTAGCCTCAGCAGCCCCTGTTTGAGCATACCCATTCCATTCACTTAGCCGATGGCCATATTTCGAGCTTGGGAGTACTGCACCTATGGGTAAGTGATTCGATGGTGCTTGAAGGTTGACTCGCACAAAGTTTCAGGAGGGACATATACTCAGCATCCCGATAACGGACTTGTTCTCATATTGCAGAAACCTGGTCCGTTGCACCATGATTGACGGCACCCACCCTAGAACCACAGGACGATGCTGAAACGAAGCATGGACATGATATATTCTGGGCATGGCCAGAGCCAGATTCCGGCATACTTGCCCTCTTTTCTTATAACTTATCACAGTTAGACGATGTGAATTGGTCATAGAATGGTTGTTGACACGAATGTGGATGGCAACAACAACAACAACAACAACAACAAACAGCTGTATTTTCTGCCACCGCCTCCCCGAGCTCCTTGGTCCTCGGCTCGTTCATTCGTCGGAGCGGTGTCTAGTTTCGATATAACATCAAATCTAGGTAGGACTAACTTACAGTACACCATAACAGCGAAGTCATCACCTTTTGGCCCTGTCAAACTCTCCCAATGGCCAATCGAGATCAACAGTCTCCGAATAGTTTTCCTCCGCACGGCTCCAACGACTTCAATGACATCGACAATAACAACTCTCCAAAATCCAGACTTCCTAAACCAACCACCTCATCCCATCCATAAACACACCAAACCACCACGAGACTACGTATCATCATCACAACCGCCACTAACACCAACAACACACCACAAGACAACACCCAAAAGCAAAGAGACAAAAAAAGGGCAACAGAGTTCTAGACCAAAGCGGAGAACCCATCACCATACCTACCTACGTAATCCCCTCCCACCTTCGTATGCTTCGGCTCGTAAATTCTAATCCGATTCCCGTGTCTCAAATCCCCACTCCCACAGCCGAACTATTAATATCCTAGGTAGGAACCTGCACAGCACTGGAAGATGACTACTGTACCTAGTGCCTACCAGTATGAAGTCTAGTCTATACAAAGGTTCCATGGATCCTTTCCCTGTCAAATGATGCTGTTCCGAATGTTCTGAACTCGACCTTCTTGTCCGTTGACCTTGCTACTAGGTAGCCGCTCTTGTGGCCTTTTTGAATCATGATGATGACCGGACCGATGTGGTTTGGTTGGGTTTGAGGCATGTGTCAAGCACGTGCAGCCGAGATCCTACTTCGTAGGAATGTTTGTTGGATGTCTGATCTTTGACATGGGCTTGAGAATGAGGGGAAGAGAGGGGGGGGGAGGAAGCTCAGATCGCCGAGGATCGAAAGTCTTCGATATATATGATCTACCATGCAGCATTCTGGAAGCTGGCGAGAAGCCCTCCCCGAGGTGACGAAGAGTGGGGGATCTTACGTAGGCCATTGGGTGATGATCGGATAACTATACTTGGATCTCTTTGGTCGGCTTTGAGAGAGTGACCTTGACATCAGTAAGCAGCTATAAGAGGCAGATGATATGGACACGAAAATGGATTAAACGCAACTGCCATCGAGATTCCATTCCTTTACCACATACAACAACAAGTAGCAAGACATGCATGAGAAATGAAGAAGTAAGTTCGGAAGGGTTGACTGGCTGCCTGGCCGTTTCTCTCATCCCGATTCGACTATACAAAGCTTTCTTTAGAAACCTCCCCCGCTCCCCTGTCCATCTCAAAATGAAATGTAAAACACACGTTGTGCCGGTTTCACCCCCTTTTTGTCTCTTATGTATCGTCCCATCTCACCCCTCTCCAAATCAGGCATCCTCTCGACCAATGGTCTAGGCAGAATTTGTAACAAAATGAACATTCAAAGAAAAATGAGAATTAGAACAAAACAAACGTCGTCAAGCGACGACTAAACGCTTGCGCAGTGTGCTATGAAGGGGGTATTAATATTGAGGACCAAGGTTTTGACGGACTCAGAAGGTCTCCAGCTCGTCCGCGCCGGCCTCCGCCTCGGGGATCTCAAATCCCTCCTGTTTTTGAAGTTAGCTTACCCTCTCCCCTACCAGAACGCGTGGGGGTGATATAGTCAGTTCATACCTCCGTCGAGTATAAGATTCCCTGGATGTGCTTCACCAACGAGTCCTCGTCCTTCTCCAACTCAGGGTCTTGCTCAATCGCGCTCTGCAGCAGCAACTCAATGTCCCGGAGCTTAGCAAAGTAGAAATCCCGCTCCTTCTCCAGCCCAGCGATGGCCTCCTTCTGAGTATTGATCTCCTGCTGCAGAGCAGCGGTGTTGGCTGAGACGGCCGCGACGGCAGCGCGGGGGCGAGCAGCACCCACGGTCGGGGTGGTGCCACGGCGAGCGGCGCTGCCAGCAGCGCTGGAGCTAGTGCGAGAAGTCGGTCCGGACGGAGGAGCACCAGAGCCCTTGCGGCGACCGACCGCATCGTAGTCACCGCCAGGATAGTGTTGGTCCCAGTATCTCTTGGTCCACTGAAGAAATTCCAAGTTATCCTGCATGCGGCATTTGGTGAGCTGCTCTACCGGGATGGGCTTGTCGACTTGGTGCTTCGCGAAGATGTCTACAAGGAAAAGCGGGGGCATAAGTTAACACGACAGTCTCGACACTGAGCCGGATAAGAGTGAGTCGCATACTCTGAAGCACCTTGAAATTCTGAAGGTAGGCATATTCGCTGTTGACGTTGAACTTGACACGAGACATGGGGACATCCACTATGGAAGACAAATCAGTCAGCTATGGAGAAAAGGGGGTGCGAGATCGTGCTGCACTCACTGAATATCGAGTCGAAGATCTGACACAATGCGGCACTGGAAACCCAGGACATCAGTATATCCCGAGCTCATTCAACGAAAATCTTCCACCGGCATAATAGCCGCTTCTTCGCAAGGAGAACATACCCGGTACCGCACTGCTCGATCTTGGTCATGTTCAACTGCAGCAGGTTGTTAAGCCATGCCAGCAGCTCTTGTCTATCCGATCATCAATTATGTTAGCCTTGGTCGCTTTCGACTCGACTGCTGATGGTGCCGCGCATGTGAAATCCAGACAGAATGCTCGACGAACCTCGATTCGCCCATGGTGGGGTATCTCAGGTCGAGGCTTTGGGTTGAAAAGGGTGTCGAAGAACGGCAGGGGAACTGCTTGAACTGAAATGGAGGCCGTAGGGAGTTGGAGAGCAGTCGACAACGAAGGCCTGTCACCAAATATGTTCAGACTTTTGTTTATTATGGAGAAAAACAAAGGCCAAGTAGAGCAGAGGGGGGAGTGTTTTGTTGCTGTCGCCAAAACCCACGGGACTGCGAGGCGCTAACCCGATTGGGTCCAATCTCAATCGCCGCCTATCCGATCTTACCTGTCTCACTTGAGCCTTATGAATCAGGCAACAACGTCAAGTTGGTGGAAGTTTGAATATATTTAGATGAAAGTCATAAGTCAATGTAGAATTAGGTGACTGGTTAAATGGTCGACGCGCTCTATCGCTATCATATATATCAAGAAGCAATCCAAGTAAATAAACCAAGACATCCAGTAAACTCCACCAAGCCAAAAGCATGAACTTTTCCAAGAGAGACGGGCGAAATTCATGGAGCCAAAGCGTCTGGCGATTCTATCCATTTCTTCACCCTTCTAATAATTCTATGCCATCTAGGCCGTATCCAAAATCCATGATAACAGCACGAGAGTCTTGACTGGTCGCAAGAATGCGCCGGTAATCAGACTTGACGCTGAGCATCCAGCTGGTCGTCCAGCCAGGTAAGTCAATTGACAGCTCACCCGACTGCGCATCAAAGACTTTGACACTCATATCATAGCTGCCACTGACGATGCGCTGGTTCATGTTGTCCAGGTGCAGCGACCGAACGAGCCCCTCGTGACCCTTGAGCTCGCTCACCATTTCTCCAGTGTTTGCATCAAATTGGTAGATCACATGATCATTACCACCCGTCAGGATGGTTCGAGCATCATCACTGAATTCAACGCAGGCCAGGCCCCTATCCTTGCTGGGAAACTCCTTCACGCAGAGACCGGAAGTAATATTCCACAACTTGGCGATACCGTCCCCACTGGCCGAGACCACCAGGTCACCACGGAGCTGAACGGCATTGACGGGGCCACGGTGACCAAGCAGTTTCTTGACCAGGGCACCGGTGTGCCGATCCCAGACACAGATTGTGGTGTCTTTGGAGCAGGAGACAATATACCGATCATCAAAACAAACATCAAGGACTCCAGCCCGATGTCCCTCCAGACGACGGATTGGCTTGTAGTCGTTCTGAACATCCCACACAATGCAGGTAAAATCAGAAGAGCCAGTAACCATGATCTCGTCATCGAACTGCAGACAGAGGATTGAGGCGCTATGGTAGTCCGCAC
This sequence comes from Aspergillus uvarum CBS 121591, assembly GCF_003184745.1. Taxonomy (NCBI): domain Eukaryota; kingdom Fungi; phylum Ascomycota; class Eurotiomycetes; order Eurotiales; family Aspergillaceae; genus Aspergillus; species Aspergillus uvarum. Next base: position 21,260 of record NW_020291317.1, read on the forward strand.
TCTGTTCAATTGGAGCTACAATGCCTGCAGAGCTAGTGGGTGGAGGACAGATCGTAAGAAAGGGCGGTTTGCCGGATGATTGCTGCGTTTGATTGTTGACGGGGCCAATGCCGGGAACATCACCAGGCGGAGGACCGATAATCTTGCGGCATGGCCAAGGGTAATGAGCATCCCAGACGCGAATTGTCCGATCGCGAGAGCCAGTGATGATCTTGTCCCTAGAATAGAGTCAGCAGGCAGGTATTTCTTTTGCAGTCAGAGGAGCCATACTCATCGAATTGAGCACAGTAGACGCTATCCGTGTGGCCATGCAGGTAGATAGCAGCGGCTTTGCCCTGCTTCCAACGATGTTCCAAAGCGCGCCGCACAAGGAACATCCTCTTCCAGTCTTGGTCGGGGCGGGCCTTGCCCAAACCGGCAGCTTGCCTCTTCTTAGTCGAAAGCCCACTGGGACGATGGTGTCTGTAGGCGTGGCGAAATACATGTCGCCAGATATGCCGGGAGGAAGCCTGCTCACTCCAGGCGCGAGAGACAAGCTCTGACTGCATCAGTGACTCCGGGTCGAGGTAGGAGAACACCTGCGACATGATCTCCGGAGGAAGATAAGCAACAGGGTCGATCCGCACAACCGCCAGAGCCGGGTCAGAGAGCTCGGAGCGGTCGCGCAAATCAATTCCAATCCCACTTTCCGAGTCCCTGGTTAATCTCGTCTCTGAAGACTTGACCCCATCGCGCAGCGCTCGGGCCAGTTCATTTTGAGCGGCGGCCGCGGCACGAGCAGCCGCCCCCGCATAAATGTCTTCCGGGAAGACTGGAGGAGCCAGGCCATTACCGGAGACGGGTCCAGGGACTGATGAACGGCGATCGAGGTTGGCCTCGTTGCACCAGGAGTTCCTGGTGTGATCCTCACTTGGATTGGCCGAGTGTCTCGTGGATTTGTTGCGGATCGTCACAGAAAGACGACGCCCCAAAGCGCGCAACCCATCCACGGGATGCCGCAGACTGGAGAAGCTCTTCGCTCCGCGGCGCCTTGGGGCGGGTTCGGGAAACTGATTTGTGTCTTCCAGAACCTGCTCTCCTATGTGTTGTTCCTCCAAAGCCTGTCCATCGTACCCATCATCGTCTGAGTCGACAACGGGAAGCCCATGCCAGAGCTCGTGATCTGGTCCGATGGTCTGAACGGTCGATACGGTGGATGTCCTAGGTCGAGTGCGGAAAGAAAGTGAGGGACGACGGCGAGAACTGCCCGCGTTGTTGTCTCTTGGTGCCATTGTGTCGAATCTGTTGCAAATTTGTCGAGAGAGACGACCGTTCAGAGGGGCAGAGGATGGTCACGCGGGAGCGATCACCCGTGAGGTATAGCAGACAGTTATAACCACACTATCGGGGATAAAACGCAAGGGAGGCTGTGCTGTATCAGGTAGCGCCGACGAGCTGAGGTAATAGGGGACCCGAAGCTGAAAAGGCGTAGGCAAGGGCGATAATTGAACGAGGGACAAGACTGATGAAGACGCCTATAAGCCGCACCAACCACCAGAATAAAACCAAGAATTGGGGGGGAGGGAGGAAACGAAGGAGGTAGAGATGATGATAGATTAGAGGAGGTTGAAACAGAGAAAAAGAGAGGGCGAGGGCGAAAGAATCAGGAGAAAATATGAGACAGAAGTGATAAAAAGAAGATTAATCACACGAGAATCGACACAATAAGAAAGAGACGAGAATGAAATAAAAAAAAAAAAGATAAGAAAAAGAAAGCAAAAACAAAAAATGAGGATCAGGGGAAAAGATGATTGATGAATGACCGGGATGAAAGACAATACTCCCGCAATGAATAATAATGAATGGGCAGAAAAGAGTGGTGTCAGCGGCGAGCGCCCTTGGGGGAAGGGCGGTGAGACGCCACTTCGCGGATTTGCCTTCCTCCGATTGGAAGTGGCGGACTGACAGACTGGGTCAACAATGAGTTTTTCTGTTCTTCCATCCCATCCTTTCCCATGGTTGTCCTTCTCTCTTTTTCCCCTGGTTAATTCTGACTGTAACGGAGGGGAGTGAGTTGGTTTGGCATCGACCTGGCTGCCTAATGGATGATCTGGCAGAAACGTGGGATCATGTCTTCAATCTGCTACATAGTTCCAGGGCTTTAGTGTTTGGCATGGATAGACCACTCCTTCAAGACGGATTGGCATGTTGAATGCATATGGAGTGAAAATCCCAAGGGCAGTCTCCCGACCGCCCCCCCTTTTTCCCGATCGACTCCATCTCCTTCCCGCCCGCCCCCCGTGGGGTTTGCCTTCGGTTGTGGTCTGGCCCACTGCGCCCTCCCAGTTGGCTCTTCCACAATGTCCATCTGGCCCGACAATCGGCCGTATTATGAAGTCGAATCTACGCTGCAAATATGATGATCAGGCATTGATTGATCTACTCAGGCCGCATCGCTGTAGAGAAGTGTCCAAGTCTTTTCAGTGTGGCTTTGGGTTGAATTGCTGCGTGAGTCGGAGACCACCGCCAACAGGTTGGGTACAATCTCTGAACCTGAACATAAGATGGCCATCTTTCTCGATTGGCAAGACTGCATGGCGTTCCAAGCTATGGGTGCAGACTCCTGTTCCTGGCTGGGTGTAACCCCGGGATGGTCTGACTACGTAGCAGTTTTTGGCCTACTGTGTGCTCCGAATTTGAAATGATTTAGTTCTCTTCGCCTTGTTTCACGTGACATCTGTTGTTGGATCCTGCATATTGCACAGTGTACCATGATTCGTTCGTTCAAGCTGGGATCATCTCAATCCCACAAGAAAGACAATCTTCCAGTCAGATGCTTCTGCGAGACCAGGAGCATATTGCTCTCCAGAGCAATACCTATGCTCAATCATTCCATACCACGATGTACATGTGTATGTATATCTAGCCGTGTGTCCACATATCCTCCCTGCTGCAGGTCATATAAAAGTTCCAGCATCGATGTTTGTGGTCAATGCAGATCCCATTGACAGCCGCGTGGCGTGAGATAGGGGCGGATAAGAGCTGTATGGATGCAAACTTTCTTCAAAACGGTTTAAATGCTTAAGTCAGCATAATCAACATGACTGATGCCAGTGGCATTAATTCACCTTGATATCAGTTGCTATTGTAGTCTCTCACACTCCCATCACCACCAACGACTTGCCCACTCGGAGAAAACCCTCCACCAATCAGCCCCAACCCGACAGTCATTAGCGTGGGGGTCCCTCCCGGAATTCGGATAGATGTCCGGCTCGGGTTAATTCATCCCACTTCACCTTACCCCTCTTCTTTGCGAAATGGCGAATTTTGCGATCCTTGAGGCTCTGGGAATTGGAAATTTGGAAGAGAGAGAGAGAGAGAGAGGGAGAGAGAGGAAGAGAGTCAAAGTTTCGTTTTCATCATATATACAAAAGGTCTAGGGAAGGGGTGGGGAAGACGACGAAATCTAGGCAACATCCGGCAACGTCTTTTCCACCTCGATGGCATCCTTAATGCCCTCTGCTACAGCCTGGACCTGCTCTTCGCTGAGACGAGCCAAGGGCTTGCGGGGGAAACCACCATAGCCGTAGTAGCTCTGGATAGCACTCTTGGTTCCGGGGATAGCGGCCTTGGTGAGCACCCAATCGGCCTTGCTCAACAGCGCCTGCGCCTCGATCGCTTCCGTGAAGCGGCCCTCGCTCCAGAGGGTGAAGATCTGCACGCACAGCTTGGGGATGACATTGGCACCACCTGCCAGGATGGCGGAGCCACCCGAGGCGAGGGTCTGCAGCGCAAAATCAGCGATACCGCCGAAGGCGACGTAGGGGTGGTTGGCTTCAGTCTTGGTGTTGGGGAACTTCCGGGCGGCCGGGTTCAAAGGGGAGTCAGGAGTGATGGCGTGCAGGGCCGAGGCGACGCGGGTAAGCTTGCCGGTGTTGGCGCAGGTGAACTTGGTGCCGATGATGTTGGGGTGCTGGGAGATGCGGATGATCAGGTCGGAGTCCATGTCGATGCCGGCCACGGCACCAGGGTAGTTGTAGAGGATGAGGGGGATGGGCGACTCGTCGGCAACGGCGGTGAAGTACTCGTAGATGGTCTGGTCGTTGCCCACGGCGTAGCGGTAGTAGCTTGGGGGAACAATGAGGGCGTATTCGGCTCCGGCATCCGCGGACTCCTTGCACAAGGAAATGGTACCCCGGATGCTCTGCTCGCTGGCACCCGCGATAACGGGGACATTGGAGAATCCAGCCTCGACCAGGGCGGAGCGGGTCTCGCTAATGACAGTCTTCTTCTCGGCCAGGGTCAAGTGCACGGCTTCACCGTTGGATCCCATGCAGACGAGACCAACGAGACCGGCCTTGGCGAGGCGAACGGCGTGACGACGAATGGTAGGAACGTCGAGGTCTTCGGTGTCTGGGTTGAAGAAGGTCATAGTGGGAGCGTAAACTCCGGGGCGAAGGGGAGTGCGGGACATTCTGCGCTTCGAGGTTAGGTCAAGAGACTCACCTTGGTCAGGGACGAACTTACTTGACGGGCTGTGAGAAAGCTAGAGTGCTTGAATTGAATATATGAATGGGATAGAAGAACAGAATCAATCAAGGAGGAATGCAAGAATAAAAAGTGTAGACAGACAGGGAGATTCTTATAACCCCTCATGTTTACCCCGCGTGTATTGAAATGGTAACCGGCCCGTAATCCGTCAACCCCACGGCCGGCGCGGAGACCATTTCTCCACCAATCACCAACTGCCGGCAGTAGACTTGCCTCTTTTGGGCGGTTTGGAGCAGACTCGCTTCAAACACCGATGCAGGCTGCATACACTCGACCTCGATGTCATTGACAGAGGTATTACCTACTCAGCCAGTCTTACAAGGTATGGTCTGTCTAGAACAGTCAAATTTTACCTCAGCCATCACGAGTATCTTCTTTCTTCCGCTTAGAACATCATTGATTGATGCAATTGTCCGTGCCAGAAATCCCTCCCTCTTTCTTCCTCCACGTCGGCTATTGAACCCCGCAGGTCTCCAGTCCAGTGGATAAATCCTCCTGACGCCCACTTCTTTGCTGATTTCTTGTTTCTTTTTCCTTTGCTCATTAATTTTTCTCGATCACAAACTTCAATTCTTCCTCCAAATCTCCCTCCCTTCACACTTCACAAAGATGGCTCCTCCCGCTGTGTTGATGGTAAGGCTTCCCCCCTCCTTCCCCCACCAAATCCCGACTAGGAATCCTAACACTGCATAACAGGTAGGAACGGGCGAGTACACCACCGGCTACGTCGGTGGGACAGCCTCGACCTCTGACAAGAAAGTCGGAGTCGTGGGTCTGACGCTGTTCGACCTGCGCCGTCGGGGCAAAGTGGGCGAATTGAGCATGGTTGGAGTATCCGGCTCCAAGTTCCCTGGCATCCGTACGTTGCACTCCGAAACAAACAAAGCCCCATTTGAAACACCCTGCACAAGTTTACTAAACCGGGAAACCCAAAACCCCAACAGGCGACCACCTGCACCGCAACATCTCGCAAGTGTACAACAACCTCGACACGAGCTTCACCTCGTTCCCGGCGGACGGGACGACGGACCCGGAGGCGTACAAGGCGGCCATCGACGCGCTGCCGGCGGGGTCGGCGATCACGATCTTCACGCCGGACCCGACGCACTACCCGATCGCGCTGTACGCGATCCAGCGGCGGATCCACGTGCTGATCACGAAGCCGGCGACGCAGCTGCTGCGCGACCACCTGGACCTGCTGGCGGAGTCGCGCAAGCACGGGGTGCTGGTGTTCATCGAGCACCACAAGCGCTTCGACCCGGCGTACAGCGACGCGCGCGCCAAGGCGGCGCGCCTGGGCGACTTCAACTACTTCTACAGCTACATGAGCCAGCCCAAGTCGCAGCTGGAGACCTTCAAGGCCTGGGCCGGCAAGGACTCCGACATCTCCTACTACCTCAACTCCCACCACATCGACATCAACGAGAGCATGGTTCCGGACTACCAGCCCGTCAAGGTCACCGCCAGCGCCGCCACCGGCACCGCCACTGAGCTGGGCTGCGCCAACCAGACCGAGGACACCATCACCCTGCTGGTGGAGTGGCGCAAGAAGGACGGCAGCGGCCGCTTGGCCACCGGCGTGTATACCGCCAGCTGGACGGCGCCGCAGAAGGCTGGTGTCCACTCGAACCAGTACTTCCACTGTATGTTCTATCCCTTCCCTTCCATAACTCTCAAGTGGGGGAGGAGCTTGCTAACATGTACCGTGTCAGACATGGGCTCCAAGGGTGAAGTCCGCGTGAACCAAGCCAAGCGTGGCTACGATGTCACCGAAGATGAGCAGGGTTTGATCTGGGTGAACCCGTAAGCCGCCTCTTCTTCCTTTCCCCGATGAACTGAATAACCTAACGAAAATCCAAAATCCAGCTTCTACATGAAGTACGCCCCTGACGAAGAGGGCAACTTCGGCGGCCAGACGGGCTACGGATACATCAGCTTCGAGAAGTTCATTGATGCCGTCACCGCCCTCAACGAGGGTCGCGTCACGCTAGACCAGTTGGACGCCAGACCCCTGCCCACGCTGCAGAACACCATCGCCACGACGGCGATCCTGCACGCCGGTCGGGTCTCCTTGGATGAGAAGCGGTCGGTCGAGATCGTCAGTGCCGACGGCCAGTGGGAGTTGAAGTAAATCTATAGAACATTTTCTCTGACGACCACCATGATGATGCAGACCAGTGTATATAGTGCGCATGTTTTTGTTAACGTATGTAAACATCTTACTCAAGCATCTGAAAATTAGTAAGCATTGAAGCTTGTAGCTTGTGGCTTGTAAGAACGAAAGGGAAATAGTTCCATGGTAAATATCCCTGTCTCTCTCGTAGAATAGAAAACGACACAGGAAATTAGGGGAATGAAATGAAAGAGAGAGAAAGAGAAATATGGACTACCCGAGCGAGATAGATGGATCTGTCATGGTATCACCAATTTTTTGAAGCAAAAGGAATCAAAACTCCCTCGAACTCCCACCCAATCATCACTTTCGCCACGCTGCGAATCACAGAACGAGGAACAATTGAAACTTCAGAATTAAAACAACCACCCCCAAATAAGGAAACCGAGATGAAAACATAAGTCTTCGAACGGGGACAGGAAGAAGGGAACGGAAATTTAGCAGATCGTGGTCTCGTAGCAGGTCGCCGCCACTACTTTGAGGAATGTAGAACCTTTTCCAGTGGGCGGACTAGGGGGGGGGAGGAGATCGAAAAAAAAAAAAGATAAACAAAAGAGAAAGAAGTGCAGTGGATCAGTCTCAAAACGATCCATCACCGCCGAGGGTTGTTCTTCACGATCCCATCCACTCCCTTGTTGAACTTCACTCGACAATCTGGGCAATACCATTTCGCAGTTCGACTGGGCACTTCAGACAGACCCACACAGTCCAGGTGGAACCATTCGCGGTCACACTGGTTAATTGTTAGATCTGGATAGTTATGGGAAGTACTGGGAAAAAAAAAAGAAAGCTTACATCCGGGTTTTCACAGCAAATCATGGTCCCGAAACTCACATCTCCGCAGATACAGTATCGCGGCTCGTTAGGGTCGATCTCCTCGAGGACACCGTCCTCGTCAATGCGAATGTCGTCGCGGTTCAGTAAGCCCCCTTCAAGCAGATTGATGCGTTTTTTGCCCGGCTTGGCCTTGCGTCGGCCGTAGCTGACTGCGGCCCCGCCATCTTGACCTGAAGACACGGGACCGGGCGCAGGGCGCTTCCGTTTGCGATGCGGTGCGCTGACACTCGTTGCACGGGCCGTCTCCGGTACAGGCGTGCGTCGCGCAGGCGTGGCGCTCTTCCGGCGGAGCTCGCGGCCGGTTGCTGGCAGAGTGTTCGCGTTGCTGGTCGGCTCCGCTGACAGGGCTGCACCTCGGCGGGACGAAGGTCGGGTAACCGGGGGTGTGGGCGTGCCAGCGGCTGGTGCTTTGCCAGAAGTGGTTGAAGCTGGAGGGGGGAGAGATCGTTTATTGCTGCCTGGGGATGATAAGACAGGCTGCTTCTGCGTATCGGCTGATTCAACCACAGCAGCATCTGGACCGGTCGATGGAGCCGGGTTTGGCATGGTTGCGTTGCTCTCGGCGGGAGTGAAAGACTCCTTGCTGATCCGACGGCGTTTGCTTGCACTGCGCAACGAGTTTCGTGTCTCTACCTCAGTAGGAGCGGCAGATTCAGCTGGAGCCTCAGAAGTCTCTAGAGCCTTTGCAGCCTCAGGAACCACCGGAGCGTCTGCAGCTTCTGCAGCCTCTGCAGCCTCTGGGACTTCTGTAACCTCAGGAGCTTCTTGAGCCTCCGGAGCTACTGGTATTATTGAATCTGCCGTAATAGCCGCTGCCACAGGCGAAGCAGTGGGAGCAGCTGTGGGTGGGGACGCCACGGGGGTTGGAGAAGTAACAGTAACGGGAGCAGGAGTAACAGTATCAGGAGCTGCAGGAGGTGCAGGAGTCGTCTCTGGCGGTGTTACTTCGTCCGCCTTGCGTTTCTTTGCGGTAGAACGACTCGCTTTGCTTGTAGCTGGTGACGCTTCTGTAGCGGAAGGTCCTTTGGGTGTTAAGGTAGGCTCCTCAGGGCTTTTTGCTGTTGGGTTATCACCTGCGGCGGCGGCCGCAGCGGCTGCAGCAGCTGCTGCCGCCGCCTGCTCACGCGCCTGGTTCTCCCGCTTAAGCTTCTTGGCCTCGTTCAACTTCATGCCTCTGTTGCTTAGCTTGGTCTCGAACGGTGCCTCAATGTCAAGAGGTGCTTCACCGCGCTTGCTTAGCTTGCCAGGAATGTACGTGTTCATAATGTCGTCGCAGTCGAGGAACTCAGTCCCGGACGCATCAGCTTGTGCCTTAGCCTTTCGGTAAGCCTCCCAACCGCGACCACGGAGCGCCAACTCGCGATGGATCATGACTTCACTCGGCTGCCACACCGCGTTCTTTTTCATCTTCTTGCGAAGCTTGGTCATCTCCCACTCAGTCAGCCGCAACCACGGCATGTCCTCACTGCCAGGTTTGGCATCTTCAGGCGGTGGTTTAAGCATAGCCAGCGCACCGCTGATCGATATGGAAGGCGTACTGGTACCTGGAACCCCAGGAACCAGCACAGACCCACGTGAACGTCGAGCAGCTTTCTTCTCTTTGACAGGTGAAGTGGCGGTTGTGGGAGTAGAGGAGTCCACAGAAGCAACGGGAGGAGGAGCGGCGGCGGCGGGTTTCGGCTTCAACTGAGAATCAGAGGACGCTGCCGGAGCGTTTGCCTCGTCATCAGAATGCTCTGTGCTGGCGATGGGGGAATCGGGGTTAAAGTCGGTCAAATGTTCGGCGGCGATGAGCGATCGACGGGTGCGCGACTTGGGCTGCGCACCTGCGCGACTACCTTCTCGGCTGTCAAGGCGCAAGGTAATGCGCGTAGTCGGCGGCGCAGGAGCCACAGCATTCTCGTCAACCTTCTTGACCGATCGGCCGCGCTTGGTGGTTGTGAGTGTTTGGACAGGAGGAGCGGGGGGTGGTGTGGGTTCGCGCGATGCGGGTTTGGGAAGAGCCTCTAGCTTGCGTTTGATGCAATCGAGGCGACTGTAGTGACGGTCAATGACCTCGTATAGGCGACAAGCTTCAGCGTAGGCGGACTCGCGCGCGTTGATGGCGCGATCGAGCTGGGCGGAGATGTCCTTGCGCAGCGCGCGCGCATCAGGACGCCGATCGGAAGGAAGGTCAGGAAGGCGGCCATATGTTTTGGTTAGCTCGTGGACGCCCTGAGTAGCGTCCAGGTAGCGCTCATCGAGGCCGCGGATGAGAGTGAGGGAACGGAGGAGGTCGGCGGGCAGGTATTCGGTGTAGTCAATGTAGTCAGTGACAGTGGCTTGGGCGTCGGGGTCAAAAGGCCCATCCAGAATGAGGCCGCCAGGGTCGTGGTAGTCCGCCATACCATCCAACAAGTAAACGGAGAGAGTGTAGGAGTGGGAAGGCGAGAGGGAGGGGGCAAAAGAAGGCGCGTCGAAGGAACGGGCGGACAGATGGTCACAGGTGGTGGACGGACGGCACCCTGGGCGAGGGTGCGGCCATGAAGAGGGACTGGTCCGCACTTTTACATGGATGGGGAGAGCTTGCCAGACAGAAGAGTCTGCACAAGCTACCAGCTGCAGATCGAGAAAGAATGGCGAACGATCGATCGGTTGAGCTGTTCAATTGTTCTGTTATTGTTGGGTGAAGCTGAAGTGGAAGTGGAAGGAGATAAACAATGATTGGCTGGATAGAGAAATGACTCAGCATAGAGATGGGAAAAAGATTGATCCGACCGCTGTTAATTGTGGAGACGAGAGATGTTGATATTCTGCAACGTTCGTTGGAAAGTAACATAAATGCAGAATGATATATTAAGTAAACTCACTTTTCATTGCCTGAAGGCATTTCAATTATGTATATAGGTTGAGCATTGTGGTGGAAACATGTGATGCTGACTTGCTGGTCAGGTATGTACAGTACTACTCAGGGATCTGGTAAATACAGTAGGTAGGATATATGCTGTACGCCTTATTAAACACAACAAGCGTATAAATATGCTCTGCTCGGATATATACAACCAGCAATGCTTACACAGATCGCAGTACTTGCTTCACTGGTGTTTTGAAAGAGTTGCTTAGATATACACCACACTACATATAGTGAATGTAGCACACACAGACAGAAATGGAAAATACAAAAAAGAGGTGGAAGGCTTCTACAATAGGTAGCCCTCGGGACGAGGGTGAATTGGTCGATAATTGCAGCATGTACCTCCTTGCTACGATGTTACACACTCACAGGTTCCCCCCCCCCCCGTTTGTTCCCCAGACAAACGGCGTGATTTGCCCTTCCTGCTCATCTTTTCCCTTGTCTTCTTCCTTCTTCTCATCTGCATTGCCATCAATTCTCTCCGCTACTCAATCACGTTGTCAAAAGTCAAACCCCACCGAAATGACACCAGTGCGGCGTCTTAGCTACCTGTTTGCTGGGGAGGACGAGCTGTTGAAGATGGACACTCGTCTCAACCGTAAGTTGACTGCCCATGGTCTGGGAATCCTACCGGGGATGCGTGCGAACACCATTGGCCTGAAGCATCAGTTACTCTATTTCGCTTAGTATGGAATATGGTAGACTAACAACTCTCACTCCTCATCTATCAGAAGAGAGAGTGTTCGAAAAGCCCATTTTCAAAGGACACTCCGAAGGAACAAAGGTAGAGAATACCAAGACAGAGGGATACCAACCCGAGGAGTCCCAATCTGAAGAGACCAAGCTCGAAGGAGCAGAGCCTGAGAACACCAAGCCAGAGAGTCTCCAGCACGAGAATATCAAGCCTGATGGCGAGCTCAAGGAAGATCTTTTTGAGGTTATTGAGTCCCAGAAGGCCGGCTCCCAGAAGTACTCGCTCATCGAGAACGACCTCGAAGGACCGGAACTTGAAGAACTCGTGCTCGGCGAACTGCAGCATGTCAGCATAAGACCAGGGCGAACCAAGCGCACAGCGCCCAAGTCCGAACAGTTGCACTCCGAAGAAAGCATGGCAACTGACGCGTCCTTGCACGAAGACCCCAGCGACCAGACTTTCACTCCCATTATTGCTCTCTCACGTTACCCATACAAGCTCATCAAAGACGACAGCCTGTCTCAGCAGATAGCCAGCCGGTTCTTCGACAAGAACCAATTCTGGGCCCGATCTTGGGACATGTATTCTCATCCCCCTTCCAGCAAATCATTGTTATCCCCACTGATTTCTTTCTGTGCTTGCCAGCTACTACCACTATACGCCCGCCAGCCTGGGCTGTCGATGCATTCTACTCACCCCAGCCAGATACGCCCGCCGCTTCCTCGGTGAGATTAACCGCACCCTCAATTGCACCCTCCAACTCCCGGCGGAGCGCGACATGGGCCTAGTCCTTCCCTTCGCCAATGATGCATACCCGCAGCCGAAATTTCTCGGAACGAGCACCAACCGTGAGACCAAGGACCGTCTGCAAGCCCGTGTGCCACCCCCATCCGAGCGTTACCTCGACCCCTGGAAAGACCTGGGCGACGAGCACAAGGAGCTAGCTGTTGCCTACGAGGCGATGCTGGAAGCCGCCTGCGACGCTACGAAGAGCAAGAGAAAGACCAACACAGCCCACAAGCAGCAGCAACGCATGGAGCTCGAGCACCGGCGCAAGGAGTCGCTGCTTCGCGCGCAACAGTACCTGGGGATGCGGCCCGCGGGCACCATCGACGAATCCCTGACATACGCCCCGTTTAACATGAATGCCGTGGCCCCGTTCGCGTTCTGGAAGGATCCTGTCTTCGTCAGTGTGGATGTGGAATGGAACGAGCGCTGCAGTTCCCAGATCACGGAGGTTGGCCTCTCGGTGCTGGATATGCGCAAGCTGCACGGCGTGCGACCCTCTTCGATTGATGGGGTTATTTGGCGCAGGGCCATCCGGTCCCGTCACTTGCGCGTGCGCGAGTACAGTCACCTGGTCAACAATGAGTTCGTGAGGGGCTGCCCAGGGGACTTCCGATTCGGGACCAGCGAGTTCGTGAGCCTGGAAAAACTGAAGGGGGTCGTGCAGGAGGCGTTCCAGCAGGTGGCTGTTGCCGAGAAGAAAGAAGATGACTCGGGGAATCGTCATGTGGTGCTTGTTGGCCACAGTCTCGCCGCTGATTTGGAACACCTACGCAAAATCGGGGTGAAGCTGGAGATGGTGAATGATCGCTTGGACACTGCCGGGCTTGATTGCGCTATGCATGCCGATCCGCAGCAGCAACAGCCGATGCAACCCCGATCCCTGGGAACGGTGATGACGGAGCTGGGCCTGGAGCCGTGGCATCTTCATAATGCAGGCAACGATGCGCATTATGCGCTTGAGGCGTTGGTGGCTAGTATCCTAGGCTACAAGGATGGCAATTGAGTGTCTGCTTTTCTGACAGATGTGATATCTCCGAAGATCGACGGTCACGAACGGATATGTATTTTAACTCGGACTAGTTAACGAGTGAGACAAATGACTCGTGACAATGAAACATGCAGCTTTGCTTGTCACACAATGTACACAGTGTTTATGCCAGGGCCCGGACTCAGGCCTAGCCTGTCTGGAAGTATACTTTCCCCAACCCTAACCGAACCTTAACTTATCCCCACCCACCTGATAAACCACGAACACCACCACCTCTTTCACCATACACAACCCCTCCCCCTCAACAGCCCCCTTAACAGCCTCCTCAACAACCACAAATCCCCACAACCCTCAAAAAATGCCCCTGACAACCACCCTCCGTACCCTCCCCCTCCCGCCCCCCACCACCTTCGCAACCGCCACCTCCGCCACCGCCCACCCGTTCCTCTCCGCCGCCGCGGCCGGCACCCTCCCCAAACCGCGGCTCTCGGCCTGGCTCGCCCAAGACCGCCTGTACATCCACGCCTACATCCGGTTCATCGGGGCGCTGCTCGCCAAGCTCCACCTTCCCCTCCCGCTGGCCCTGCCGCAGGCCAACAGCCCCCAAAACACCAACACCAATACCAACGCCCCCGAAACCCTCGAATCCCAAACCCTCCACACCCTCACCGGCGCCCTGACCAACATCGTCCGCGAACTGGACTTCTTCCTCGCCGTCGCTGACGAGTACGCGCTGGATCTGCAGGCGCCGTACCGGAAGCCTGAGGCCGGCGAGGCAGAAGCACCAGCCGGCAACGTCACCGCCTCGCCCATCACAACAGCATACACGGATCTCTTCGTCTCCGCGGGGTCGGCGGGCACGTCCCTGCTGGAGGGGTTGGTCGTGCTCTGGGCGACGGAGGTGTGTTACCTGACGGTGTGGCGGAATGTGCGGGAGGCGATGGGACAGCACAACGGTGAAGATGCGGATGGGGGTGCGCTGCGCGAGAAGCTGATTCCCAATTGGACGTGTGCCGAGTTCGAGGAGTTCGTGGCGGGGATCACGCGGCTGGTCGACGCGGTGGCGGAGCGGGAGGTCGAGAGTTCTGCATCCCCGACGGCGAGGGCGGAGGTCGTCGAGCGGTGTGCGCGGTGGTGGAGGCAGGTCGTTTGGTTGGAGGGGCAGTTTTGGCCGGAGATCTAATTTTTGGGGTTGGTTTTGTTTTGGCTGGGCTTCTAGGTTATGTGGACAGTACCTAGTGGCTTGCACGGTGCGTGTATGTATGTATGTATGGATGTATGTGATGGACAGGGGTAACATGTAAATAGGTAGGAGCCGATCTGATCAAGTTCAAAAGCAATTGGAGTATATGTATGCATGTACAGTATACAACCTAACAAGACACGGAAAAAAGGACTACGTCAAATCATTAGTAATATCTACAATTACATCAATACATACAGCCATGGTCCCATAATCCCTGAGGGCCTTTCGTCATCTTGAATGCCTTTCTGGCAAAGGAATAACAAAAGCAAAGTAAACAAGCCATTCCTCACGACGTCGCTGCACTGGTACGCGCCGCATTACTGAGCTGGCGATGATATGATCCGATCGTTTGGAAGCCTCTGCAAGCCGCGGTTAGCTTCAGCCATTCCGACGAAAAGAAAATTGCCTACCTCGCCAAATCAAACCCACTCTCGTCCTCTTCCTCTTCTCCCGCGCCAGGGGCAGGACGACGACCACCCTGTGGCTCAGGCTCTCGCCGTGGCGGCGGCAACACACGACCGGTAGCCATGCCTGTCGTTCCTGGTTTACTAGGACTGGCGAGGTTGGGGGGTGGCGGACTGCTGCTCGGGATACTGCCTAGTACGTCCCCGGGGTCTCCCTTGAGCGGACTCATATCGGGTACCGGTCGCGCCGGCGTGCTGCCAATATCCGCAAATTTCCAGAACTGCGCCGGTGAGCTCATTGGCATGAACTTGGAGGGTATTTGCGCCGTGCTCGGAGGGGGCAGGCGCGGCTGTTGCCGCTGTGGGGCGGGGGTAATCATCGACGATGGACCGTCATCATAGTACGACGATGACAGTACTGGAGGTGAACCCACGACCGCGTCCGACAATCCATATGTTCGACTGAGACTGGTCCCATTGCTACCCGCGTTCTTCGTCGCTGATCGGGTTGGGAGCGGCGAAGGCTCTTCATAGTCACGTGTGTTGGGTGGGCGTAGATTGTGCTCCGCCGCTCCATTACGGCTGGCACGAGATCCTCGTTCGGGAGTGTACGCCTCGACTGGGGCGACGGGGAATGAACTGAAACCGGGGGACGATACTGGTGGAGACTTTTTGCTGTTAAATACGGCTTCCATGCCATTGGTGGACCCCCGGCGATCAGGTACTTTGGTTGCAGGTGATGATGGAGCCGACGATTGCGTGCCCTTACGCAGCTGCTTCTTCCAATACTCTTCGCGGTGCTCGGGTGCGATCTGCCACTTCATTCCCTTGCCCGGCTCGTCTGTGCGCCGCGGCACCTTCTGGAACGCCTTGTTCAGCGACAAATTATGACGGATCGAGTTCTGGAGCCGGTTAGCGCTGTTAAAAACCTCCATTCGGAATTGAACACTCACCTGCCAGCCGCTTTGAGAATGCCGATAAAAAGCGTACTTGTCCATGATCCAGTTGTAGATATTGTTAAGAGTAAGCTTCTCCTCCTCACTGGAGAAGATCGCCTGGGCAATCAGATTCGCGTAGCTGTACGGCGGCTTGAGGTCCTTGGCCGAATCTTTGCTATAATCAATCTCTTCAGTACTCTCCATCATCATACCGCGGTTATACAGAGGGGACTGCTTGACAGTTCGGGCCCCCACGGTGTCGGGCGACCGTGGAGGAGGGGTCACTTGGCGCTTGAGGAATTGCGGTGCGGGTGCCAATAATGGCGGAGCAGGTGCGGTAGTCCCGGCGGTGTTGGTCGACGAGTGAGAAGCATGAGGATGGGCGTGTTGACTGGCGTCCCAGGCAGCAGGTTCTTCCTCGCCGTTCGCCAGTCGCTGCGCTCGATCCACGAAGCTGGGATGGATGGTCGCCTTGTCGCCTGGGGTGACGAACATCATCTGGGTGTTGGCGATCTCAATAATATCGCCGCAAGAAAGAACGGCGTCGGTTCCGCGCTTGAGGATGACGCTGTTGAGGCGCACCCCGTTGCGACCGTTGACACGGATGTGCCATGAGCCCGTGTTCTCACCATCGTAGAAAATCTCGGCGTGCAAGCGCGAGACGAACTTGCTGGGGCCCAAATCGACATTCACCTCCGGAAGAGCGCGCGCGGCAATCGTGACCGGACTCGACTGCTCATCCAGCTTCTGCTCGCGGTCGGGTTCGCGACCGATGTTGACATGGAGGGTCTTCACATAGTAAGTCCAATTGCGACCGGCAATTTTGGCGTAGGCGCGAATGCTCTGCTCTGCCTCCGTCTTGGTGTTGGAATAGTCGCGAAGAACTCGAACCTCTTCGCGTGCAGCCTCGAGATATGAGATTACCAGGTCAACGAGGTCTTGATTCTCCGACAGGTCCTGGTCATCGTCGGCTTCGTCGGTGGATTCGGGCTTGATCGGGCGCGTTTGTGGGGATACTCGAGAATGTTCGACCTGACCGCAACAGTAGACAGTTAATTGACAGTTCTTGTCAAGACGTTGATCGTTGTTCAGCGGAGCACTCACCTTGCGCTTCTTGTTTGACGGTCGCGTCGGCGACGAATCCGGAGCCTCTGCGTCGGATGTCTCCTGTAGCTGAATCTCCTTGCGCCGCGCGCGGCGGCGATTCGATAAAGGCATGGTGCAAAAACAGACGGAGCGATGAAAGCGGCGCAGGCGATCGGTGGTTGTTTTTGTTGTTGTTGGAGGGGCTCGGAGAAAGTGATCTTGAGAAGCGTTGCGGAGCGATGAGTTGTTGTTATCGTCGGTGGGTAGTGAGTGTACTTAGTAGTGGTCGTGGTGGAGAAGGGTCGCAAGTGGCCGGGGCAACAACACAAGATCAGGGAAGAGAAAATCGCAGACGTTGAAGAGTGAGAACACCCGTGACGAACAACCGAAAATGAGAACAGTAAGACGAATGGAAACCGGGATGGCAGGTCCAGGGTTGTTGACCCAAGGGTACGGTTTGCCACCGCGCACGAACGAGACGCGATTTGACCGTGAGTTCGTGACTAGTGAGAGAGAAGGGAAGAGTAGCGAGTGAGACGGGACTGGAGGGGGGAAGCAAGAGGGAGTGGCCAGCCACCGTTTGGGGGGGGGAAGTGAGTGAATGTGGGAGTGGGAGGGAAGAGGAGGGGAGGTCGGGTTTGCGCCAAGCACGTTCAGTAGGGCTGGGGTGCGATGGGAGGGGGGGAAGAAAGGAAGAGAAGGGTTAGTGATGAATCAGAGTAAAGGGAGGAGGGAGAGAGGAACAAAAGGAAAGAAGGGAGGAAAGGATCGAGACAAGCAGTTTGTATGCGGAAGTAAGTGGTGAAGATGAAGTAGTAGTAGTAGTAGTAGAAGCAGAGCAGCCAGCAGCAGGAAGTAGAAAGTAGTAAGTAGTAGTGATGATGATGACGCTGAGAATGAATCAGCCACAAGGGAATAGGATGAGATGGGAAGGAAACGCGCCCGAGTCAATCCAATTCTAAGTCAGTCAGTCAATCAGTCAATCATGTGGAACTGACTGCAACTGAAGGGAATGAAGGAGGATGGAGATGAAAGGTGCCGTCACTGCCAGATTGAGTAGTTTAGTTGCAATCACGGATTGCTTGTTCTTCCACCACCAACACAATTGCAATTGTACTTGCAAATGCGAAAGTCAAGTCAAGTCAAGTCAAGTATTCTTCCTCCCTTTCACCTTTTCTTCTTTTGCTCACTCTCGCTCTCTTTCCTTCCTTTCTTCCTTCTTTCTCTCTCTTCTTAACTTTCTCTTCCCCCTTGGTTCTCCCTCCTCCCGGATCCTATTATATACGGTCTAAACACTCTACTACATCCCCAATACGACGCCGTAAACAGACAGTGGATCCCCTAACCTAGAACCCAACAAGCAAAGCAGACAAGCAAGCAAGCAACATCACAAACAGACCAGACCATAAAAAGAAATGGCCCGCTGTTGACCCTTTGCCGGATGCAGTTTCTGTCTGTCCTGGAACCCTCAATTTTGCAATTCTTGAAAGAGCAATCCGTGAACCAGGCAGGGTCGCTCTGGGTTATCTATGATGATCCCACCCAAGTCTACTACTCACAAGCTAGCTTCCTTTCCCCCAAAGTCTACGAGGGCGGACCAGAAGTTAGCGAGGCGGAGTTGATCGGATGCGCAGGCGGGTTGGGGACCATCCACCACCAGTATCGTCATCGTCATCAACAACAACAACATCATCGTCTCCTCACTTTCTCACTTGCGGGCGGCTCTTGCTTCTACACAACTTACTCATAACTTGCTGCTACTACTCTTTCTCCCCTTTGGTAGAGCCTCTGCTGGTCTCGACCATTCCCGGATTAGGCACAGGCTAGTGACTGACCCTTCAGACTGGTTGCGTCATGGTGTCCGCGTGCAGCTCGTGTGGAATGCGGATCCCCTCTTCAGGCTCCTCCGACAGGTAACATCTTCGTTGCAATCTCTCGCCCTGGATTCCCCCTTCTCACTCTTCCTTCCCCCTCCGGATCAAGAGGGAAAGACAGCGCTACAATAATAGAAAAAACAACTACTGAAGTCAACAACAAAAACTGATCAACAACCGAGTCCATGGATTTCTCCCAGTAAATACAGTTTCATCATATACACAAGTAACATCCCGACTCACCAGGACCGCCTGCCGAACGAGGCCAGTCCGGTTCTCCGACGCATCGAGAATAGCAAACAAGCAGAATCAAACCTAACCCGCAATCGCCCAGAACAAGTCGTTCGTAGCATAGCCGTAAATAATTAACAGAAAGAGGAAAGTGGAGGAGGTACCCAAGGTACCCTATAGAAAGGAAGATAACAAATATGAACCGCCGGTCAAGAGAGGCCCGGCGTAACATCAGAAAATCACCTCGGTCAATCCCAGTCACCGCCCTCAGGGCATCTTGGAATCGCCATCTTCATCCATTCGTAACGTCGGGTACATCACTACATCCCCTGCCTCCGACTTCACTCCCGGCTTGGCTGGTGCCGGTTCGGCTGGTGTGAGCTCCACCCCTTCCATTTGGCTCCCTGACGCTGACTCCGGGCTCCGTTCGTCGCGGATTCGCTGAGACTCGTTCTCGTATTCGCCCCGTTCCAGCCGGGAAGCAATGTAGTTGCGCAAGTACTCGATCAGCCGGACCTTTTCCACCCACTGCACATCAGCCCGCTCCGCCACCTCGGTCGCCGCCTGGGCGGTCCGGAGCGTCGCTTCAGCTTCAGCAGCCGCGCCCGACAGCGCAGGGTCGATCAGACTAGCCGAGATGCTTTTGGGTGACATGGGGGATGCTCGCCCCTTAGCGGGAGGGGTGCGCTCGCTGTCTGCCTTCTCATTGTCTTGCGACAAGTCCATGGCATCAGGCATGGAGCGGGGCTCTGGGCGCGCGCGCTGCAGCGTGCCACCGGTATATCGACGCCGGTCATCATGATCGAAGATGCCTCCCAAGGTTGACGGCGGTGCCGCACTCGATGTGGTCGGATAGCCTGCTGTCATGCTCTCAGACATGGTAGCCGAAGGCAGGCGAGGATACATGTGGCCACCTTCATGGTGTGGTGGCGACACGCGAGTGGCTGACGGGAGAGAGATCGGAGAGCGGCCGGAGGTGTAGGATTGTGCACTGGAAGGAGGCGTGAGGGCGGGAGTGCCGGTGGAGGGAGAGTGGGTGGCTGGGTTGGGCATCATGGCGCTAGCCGCTGTCGTAGCTGTCGCATGACTGGGGGGCAACTGTGTGGGCGGCGAGTGAGTGGTGCGGTAGCTCAGACCTCCATGAACGTAGTGAGCACCGGGTTGGGCAACTCCAGCTGCAGCAACGTTGTCGTCGTTCTCGTAAATCGTGTCCTGCATTTGCTGCAAGAATTGATCGATATTTATAAGATCATTCTTGGTACGCACGTTGCTCATTGGGGGCAGGTGATACGACGGAGCGGAGGGATGGCCTCCAGGGCTATAACCACCGCCACCTACAGCCACCGGGGCGGGCATCGCTTGGTATTCAGGCAGAGGTCCGCTGCTCAGAACGGGCAGCGACAGACTCTGTAGGCCCATCAATCGCTGACCCACAGCCGCATACGAGTTCGGGTCAAACTGGCGGCGCTTCAAGTCACCAAAGAATTCGTTCAGAGCATCATAACCACGCTTCTTCGATTCGTACGAGGTGTGTCCGGCTTCCGGGCCGTGGTTCAGGGCGTAGTAAACATTGCCGTAGGATGGGTTGGAAGGTTGAGGCGGTGGGTGAGACTGATAGTATTGAGGAGCACCATGGGCGTAACCTTGGCTAGGGACTGGGTTGATGGTGGGCTCGAAGTAATGAGCTGCCGCGGCGTACCCTACAGCATGCGTCAGTCGGTCAACGCCCGAAGGGTACATATGCGGTCGCATACCTTTGGCGCCGCTTGCAAACATCATGTCCGGATTCCGAGAGCCAGGCTCGGGGGAGCGAACCAGAACGGAATCATCAGCATGGGTCTTGACGTGCTTCTTCAAATCCTGGGGACGCTTGAAGGCCTTGCCACAAAAATCACACTTGTGTGGTTTGAGCGGCACATGGACGCGGATGTGAGAGGTGATATGATCGCGCTTGACGGTCGTCGTTCGACAGCTACCCCATTGACAGGTCAGGTTGAGGTTATTTGTACTCTTGCGACCGACATGACGCTCGCACACATGTTCCTAGAGCACCAGAGCGGTCAGCGACGGATCGTTTCCCATGATTATGGCTGGTCGAGCAGAAAAGTGGCCGGTTACTCGAAGGTGTCTCAAGAGCCAGAAGAGAAGACCATGAACTAGCAAAGAAATAGATAAAGGAAAAAAAGACCGACACAACTTACGTAGAGAGCTTCGGGAGATGGGCACTTCTCCGAGCAGTTCTGCCACAAGCAGGACAGTTCCTCGCTCGGGCGAGTGGTGGCGCCGTTAATGGGAGGGCTAGCAACGGCAGCAGTGGCGGCAGCAGCAGTTGCGGCGGCCGACGCAGCGGTAGCCGACGAAACCTGAGGAGATTGTTGTTGAGGGGGAGCAGCAGGCTCTTGGGCGGCAGGTGCAGGCACGGGGGCAGCCGCCGTTGAAGGGGCCGCCGTGGTGGTGGTGGTGGTGTCTTGGGGTTCCGACATTGCCAAGAAAATTCTGTTTCTTGTCCCTGTCTTGGGATGCCAGCGGAAGTAGACAAGCGACTCAACACAATACCCCAACGGGGATATAATCAACAAATACGTCAAACAGAGACAAGAGCCGGTGGTAAATGAACCGACAAGAGTGGTCTATCCCACAGGGAAGTAGAAGAGGGAAGAAGGAGGCTGGGACGGCCGATGGACTCGAGACGCGGTGAGAGCGTTGAACAACAAAGAAGGAGTCAGACACGCGCACCGATACCGCAGCCTAGTCAAGTCAAGCAACCGAAAAGGTGGGGAAAACGCCCAGTAATATATATTGAATCAATATAGTAATTGTAGTTGGAAATAAAGAGAAATAAAGGTGGACTGGATAGATGATGACCACCAGGGGGACATCAAACAAGAAAGATGGAGGAAGAGGAGGAAGATAATGTTTGTAAGAGTCAGAACAAGAAGAGATGGAAAGGGGAGGGAGGGAGGAGGAGGAGGAGGGAGGGGGCCTTCAGAAGAGAGAATCAGGGGAGGAAAGTCTTGGGGCCGAGCCGAGGAGAGCGAGAGAGCGAAAGACGAGCCTTGCCTAGAAAAGGCGAAGACTCAACCGGGCGGAGGGGAGAACAAGAGATGGCAGTAGGTGGACGGACAAGAAGCCCAAGCCAGGACTGGGCATTGTCCGGGCCAAGACACACCGTGCGGGGCTGCGTGGCGTGGCATGGCATCGCCTGGCTTTCTTCCTTTTGGACTCTTTGCTTTTTTTTTTCTTTTTTTTTTCCAAGTTGGTTTTTACACACCCGGGTATTTTACTAAGGTGGTAACAGAAAGTTTACATCAGGAGCATACATAGTGTTTATGTCTAGGCTGATATCATACCTGATTCATGCTGAGAACATTCTCACTCTCAACTGTCAATCATTTGCTGCCTTCGTTTTCCACGAGAATTAGTTTCCAAACTAACTTAGTGCCGGCCGGACTGGTTAGAGCTTAAGGGATTCGAAACTAGTCCTAGTGGGCTTGAACGAAGCCTCGAATAACCGGTCTCCCTCGTTCCCGTATTGACACATGGACTAACTGACTGACTGACTTAGTCCGTCCTACTATGATCTAGGGACCATGAGAATTGATAATAATGTTGTCTGACAATCCGACAGACAGACTAGTCCCTTTTCACCCCGCATAAGAAAACTTGCCAAGTTGGCCAAGTTACCCTTCTTGGCCTCCGTTCTGCGTTCCCAAGTTCCCCCCTCTCACTCTCCCCGTTCCTTGTCTGTTTATTATCACCTTGTAGAAATGCGATTGGAAAGTCTGGAAGGTTGAACTGCGGGCAGGAATCGAAGCCTTCCTTTTTCCGCAAGGACCAGTGGAGCCAGTTCTCGTGTCTGACATTTGGAGCCGTGAGGGAAGCAACCAGCCAACGGATTATTATTACGATTCCAACCAACACCTCACTACTTTGTACTAGTATTAGTAACTCAATACTTCGCTCTACTATAGTTGGGATGCATCTGACGGCAGAGAAAAACAACCCCCAGTTTTTCGCGGTCGACGTCCACCAAGCAGTCAAGAATGACCGGTGGCCAACTGGAAAATACCCAAACATACCAAGTAATCCCTCTCCCCCTGCCTCTCTTGGCGCTTCTTTTCCCGCCCCGAGGACCCCGAGGAGAGAGGGTGCCGGTCTTGGATTTCTTGGACTCTTGGGTTTCTTGGACTCTTGGGTTTCTTGGAGCCTCTTTTTTTTTTTTTTTTTTTTTTTTTTCTGGTTTTCATTATTAGTCAGATGGTCCCGGGCTTCTCCGGGGGAGGGGGTGCATTTGCATCCATGCAAGTGCACCCCCATTTCTTTCAGAGTTGAAGTCCCCTGTGCATATTGTACAGCAACTGGTGTATGTATATACCATACATGGGCACAAGTGGACTGACTACCACTTTCTAACCTACTAACCTACTTCTACCACAAGTGGTCGTACAGAAAAGAGCTCAGCTGGTGGATACGACTGGGTCGGCTACCCCCCCCCCCCCCCCTTCTGATTATTGAGTCGGATGTTCATTCACTCCGAGCCGTGAATACTACTAAAATAGTCCAGCCAGCACCCCCTCAATTCTGAATATCTCCATGAAATTCATAAATTCCATTCATAACCTATCATTCCCGCATAGGTAAATCGAAATATCCAACTCAAAGTCAAAAACATCGGGACCTGACTTGAACCCGAAACAAGAGAAAATAATAAAAGCTTTCGCCTTATAAATAGTACCTAGCAGATGTCTCTTCCCAAGACTTCCCCCATCTCCCCGTCTTGGAAGGTTACACCACACGGAGCCACCAAGGAAATCAAGAATTATGCGAGTCACCTGCATTTCGACCGCTGAAGAACCACCCAATTCCTAAACGATCGTGTCACGGAGCGAGGTGAATTCGGTAAGGTAGTCTACTGTAAACTTGGCTTGGCTCTTTTTACCCCGGGGTGGCGGTGCCCCCTTCTCTTTGTCTTGGGGATTTATGCAGGGCCCTTCCTGCAGCACAGTAAGCGGAGAATTTTAGGCACCCACATTTCTGCCATCATGCATTTACGAAGGTTTGGCATTTCGAACAGGTTCGACGGGGGAAAAGAAAGAAAACCACGATTTGCATGGAGACAACAGAGACTTAATTCATTTTGAGGTCAAATTATTTATTGAGTGTTTTGTTGATACAACTCCGCCACCACCAATGTTTTACTGCCAACAGACGCAAGATGTCCGAAAGAGAAAAATAATATATATCCAGGTCTATGATCTATCATTCACATATATACAATCCGTCTAGGTGTAAAACCAAAACCAAACCAAAAACAAACAGGCTAATCCGACAAACTCCTATCATCATGCGGCTTTCGTGTTCTCCAGGTGCTCCTGGGGTTCCGGCTTGTCGAACATGCCATCCTTGATCTCCGCACGGAAGCGCTCCTCCTCTTCCTTGAGCTGCTCCTTGAGGACGGAGTGGGCCCGCCAGATCGGCTTGATCTCGAACAGCTGATCAGTCACCTCCAGAGGGATACCACTGGTCTCCGGGATGAGGAAGAAAGCGAAGAAGAATGCCAGGAACGACAGGGAGGCAAAGAAGAAGTACACGCCGTATCCCATCTTTTCGAACATCTGCTCCGTGAAGCGGGAGACCAGGAAGTTAAAAAGCCAGTTACTGGCGGTGGTGGCGGCCTGCGCCACGGAACGGATGTTGGGGTGGAAGAATTCCTGTCCAGACCAGTCAGTCAATTGCGCAGAAATATGAGAGAATAATACAGGGAAACATACCGCGTTGATGACCCACGGAGTACCGTTCCAAGTAGGTGTATAGACGGCGGTCCAGAGATAGAAGAAGAAGATAGCCGCGATACCACCGCTGTTGAGGTGGTCTTGAGGATGCTTCGTAGGCTCAACCACGCAGATGTACGCGCCAATGATCCACATACAGACTGAGCCGGAGATCGCACCAATGAGCAACAGCTTGCGACGACCGAGCTGGTCAACCAAGAAAAGCAGCCAGACAATGGTGATGACAGCCTTGACGACACCAAAGATACCGTTCAAGATTCCCTTCATGTTGCCCTGAACACCAATGCTTTCGAAAATGGTGGGGCTATAGTAGTTAATTGCGTTGATTCCGGAGCCGTTTTGCCAGAAGAAGAGCATGCATCCCAAGAACAGTCGATACTGCAGGTTCTTGGCTTGACCGAGAGCCTGGAAGGGCTTCCAGAAGCCGACGCCGATGGTGGCCTTTTGCTCCTCGAGACTCTGATCCATAGCAGCGATTTCCTCGGTGATATAGATATCAGTGGGCTCCAACTGACGGACCCAGCACAGGTTCTCAATGGCCTGCTCGCGGCGGCCCTTGGTAAACAGCCAACGGGGAGATTCCTTCATCCACAGGGAGCCGAGGAAGAGCATTCCTGATGGAATGATCTGAATGGCAAACGGAATGACCCATTGCTTGTGGCTGGAAGGAATGGTTTGCTCAACACCATACTAGAAGCAAGGAAGGTTAGCTTGGAGGCCCTGGTTCCTGGAAGAGTAGGAGAAGGTGCCGGCCAGCATCAAGACCGTATTGCACGGGCGATATAACTTACATTGATCCAGAAACCGACCATGCCACCGACTTGCCAGCCAAGTTCATACAGACCAACAAGACGACCTCGAATGGCGGGAGGGGCTAGTTCGGACAGGTACATCGGGACGATATTGGAGGCGACTCCGGTGCCGAGACCGGCCAACACGCGGCCCGCATAAAGCATGCCGAGACCGGTGGAACTGTTGGCACCCAACTGCAAACCCGCTCCGAGAACGAAGACAGCCGAAGCGACGGTCAAACTCCATTTGCGTCCCCCATAGTACGAAATACCATAGGTGAACAGAGCTCCGAAAAAGGCACCAGCAATGAAAAGAGAGACGATGTTTTCACTGATCAAGTCACGCTCGGAGGAGGACTTCGTGTCCAGGCCGAACTCCTTCATGAAGGATTCCAAAGTGATGGTTGTGCCGATGAAACCACTGGTGTACCCGATCATTTGAGAACCGCATGATGCAATGGCAGCCAATGCATACACTCGCCAGTTGTAAACAGCTTTCGGCGTAGGCCGATCCTCGACCAGGTGGAGGATGCCACCCATGGCTATGAGGGGGCGAGAGAAGGAGGAAGAAGGGAGAGGAGAGGAGGGGAGGGGAGAAAGAAGAACAGAGATGCGAAGACCTATGAGCAAGCCACAAATATCTCTTGAAGAGGTGCAAAAATGAAGAGGAAGGAAGGGAGAAAGAATAAAAGGCTTCCTGCCAACAGAGACAAGGAAGGGGGAGATGATAGAAGTAGATATGGGGGAGAGAAAGTTCCTGAAGGCGGAAGTTGAGGAAGATTTAAAAACTGGTCGAGACGGGCCGGGCCCCTAAAGTAATTATCTACAGTGAGCGACGCATCAACGCTGAACCGTGTGGATTCTCCTTCTCTTCGAACGCTCTCCACAATGCACGTCTGACCGAAACCCCATCTGGGGAGACTCAACATGGGGGTTCCTGTGAATTGCACGCATTTGATACGTCAAGCAAGCAGCTAATTGGCCCTTATCATGCAAACTATTGCCTTGATTCCCACAAAGGTCGCCTCGTGATGTGGGAAACTGGGTCGGGGGAGAGTTTTCCCCAGACTGACTATGTCTCGCTTAGCCGGCGCGGAGAAGTTCTTGTGAAGGAAACATTCAGCCGCAGATTTAGGGTGTGGGGGCGAAGATTAGAGAATTTCCCTGCACGAGGAGAAGGTATATAATCCTGGTTGCCCCCTTACACTGGACATTTACCCGACTGTTCCGGCGCCTGCGAAAGCAAATAACCCCCACGGGAACTGACTGATTGCTGACTGGGCCCTGCACGTTCCAAGGTAGCGAGCCTGTGGCGACTTGGCCACGGTGAAGACTTTGCCGGTGGACCAAACCCACTCCCAGGCAAACTTCAAAACTCGGCCTTCAAAGAGCTTTATCTCTACCAGACGCGCGAACTCGGGGTGCCGATCTCGTTTGTTGGCTGGAACGGCCCAGCTTCGCTGTCTTCGGCTTCGCTCCATGTCGGCTCTTCTACGAATCAGAACGTAGGAGTTTGAGAATCGGCCCAACGCAGGGAGATCCACAATGAGTGTTAAGCGACTCTTCGATGTCCCTGTCGAGTGCAAGAGAGGACTTAGCCGGTTTCTGACACCCCTCTCCTCCCAACATTCCTCGTAGTCATGTTTAGGCCAGTCAGGATGACGGGGTGAAGCCTTAACCCCATTCCTTGATGGAGTCTCCCTCGGAAGAGAGCCGACTAAGCCGAGATTGCCGATCAAGCTTTAGTTCGCCGTGGATCGTACACCGGTTAACGGGTATATTAGAAGGTAAAAAAGCTAAAAGTCGGTTGACCTGAAGATGCAGTGGCGCAGATAAGGTAAGTATTGTGTACGAGATGTGTGTTTTCAGATCTGCCAGAGACCAAAACAGCGTACGGTGCTATCCATGATGTAGCGGTTCGGATAGGAGCAGAAGGTGGCCGAAGACGAAGGAAAGGCATGGCAGGTGGATGTAAGCTAACCGAGACGGGCAACGCACACGAGGCTTAATTCAGCCATGAGCAAGTCGATTTACATAACTGCGAAGGAGCGATAGCTAGCGTAACCGCAAGTAGACTAGTGGTCACCTGACCGGAAGTCCCTTTAGACGGCGGAGTCGGCTCTCACCCACGCGGGCTCAAGCCTCAAGAACGCTTCTCCGCGTTGACGCTGGTTCTGGAAGACTGAAAACGCGGAGTCTCCGCATGCAACCCATCAATGGTTCTTTTTAGGTTCTGTCTTTGTTTCTCACTAGACAGCATGACGAAAGCAGCGGTGAGGATCCTTTGACTCCGGATTACTCCATGACGCCATGGTGTTTGGAGACCCCAGACGGCGTGGAGAAGGGCCCTCGAGTATGAGCGGAGCCATCGCCTGTCCGCAGGCGAGCATTGTCGCGTGCATGGGAAAACCTTCTTGATCAACATGGCCTGTGTGTGCTGACTACACTAGGAGATAGGATAAACGCAAAACTCATTGGAAGTTGACCGGAACAAATGGTTCTTCCTCGGAGATAACAATCTCTCGGCTGATATGCGGCGTCTGAACAAATTCCCGACGCCGTGACTAATCACAACAGGACAAGCTGCATATCTACTAATATGCATACATAACTTTAATGCATCGATTGAGTTATCAGATCAATTGTCCATCTCCTGCCGAGCCCTCCGCAAGAATAGGGATCCGACAACCAAACCACCCGGGGAGGAAATTGATCAATATGCCCAAATTCTCCCTTTCCACCCTTCTCTCATTGCTACTCTATCTTCTCCCGGCATACTTCTTCGTTCTCGCGCCGCTCCTCCGCCAGCTCTTTTCCGATTCATCCGCAGGGAATCTTTTCGACGTCGACCTCGATGCCGACGGGACCGAGCCCGATTTGGGCCTCACCCTCAACCCGGAGATCCTGAGTCTTTCAGATGGGGTCATTCCGAATTGTGCCCCAGACTATTACCGGGTTCACCTCCTGCAGAAAGACCCATTGGTGATATATATCGAGGATTTCTTGTCGGCGGAAGAAACGGACCACGTCGTCAATTTAAGGTACTTTTCCACTCAAAAACTATTCGATCCCGGCAACAGCCAAATGATTCCCCAAGCACAATTCTCCTTCAATAATCATGCACAGGGGAAACACAAACGAAAAGCTGACACCTAGGAAGTAAATCGAATTACACACTCTCTACGATTTACAACGGCCAAAACACAACCCACGACGCCACCCGCCGCCTCTCCGACCGCGCGCTTCTTCCCCGCGACAACACCGTCCGATGCCTCGAGGCCCGCGCCGCCGCGTTCCAGGGCTGGAAGTCTCACCTCTACATTGAACGTATGTGGGCTCAACGCTACAACACCTCCGGCCACTACGTCCACCACTACGACTGGGCTGGATCCGCTGCCCGTGGCGGGGACCGCCTCAGCACATTCATGGTCTACCTGGGGGATGACTGCGAGGGTGGAGGCACAAACTTTCCGCGGCTGAGGATGCCTCGGGGTGCTGCGGCCCTCCGTGAATGGTGTCGGTTTTTGGAGTGCCCTGCGGATGATGCTGCTGCTGCACCTCCAGGAGGGGAGCTTAAGGATGGCGAGTCAAGCCGTGCTGCCGCTGCCTCGCAGGGAGTTACTTTCAAGCCCATCAAAGGCAATGCTATCTTCTGGGAGAATCTGCGACCGGATGGGTCGGGATACCCGGAGACGTGGCATGCCGCGTTCCCGGTCACTTCCGGAACGAAGATTGGATTGAATATTTGGAGCTGGTATCAGCCCCCTAGGCGGCGGAGAGGTTGAGCCCGCTTCCCAGATCCCAGTTGGATATACCTCTTTGGAGATATATATACTCGAAAGTATGTACGATACGGCAGCGATGGTCCTGCACCGGCAAGACGAGATTCCAGTAGGTAAGTTTAGAATGTATACAACATAACCTGTGATATATAGATCATCAATCATATTCAAAGAATTAGCAACGTCAACAAAAAAAGTATCAAGCACTGATGCCAATCCATGGTACAAAGAACCGACGAAACACAGAAAGGAAATTCATATCAATCCCGAGCAACATCCCAACGCCGCCCAGAGAACTCCCCCCACGAAATGCCTTCAAAACATTATGATCTTCATGGGTCCAAACCAAAAAACGGCATATACAAACATATGGGTATTTGATTAGCACTTCTTTTTTTTTTTCCCCTTCACGGGTTCAGGAATTCGAAAGTTTTAGTTCCCAGCATTCATGAACTGAAACCATTCCTCGTTACTGAAACCGCCGGGTCGACATGCGTCGGTATTTCCAAAGATATCGTCAAGCGGGAGACCCAAGTCTAGTCCGACTCCCAGCGCCGCGGGGTCGGGCGCGCCCATTCCAAATTGACCCAATCCGGTCGGCGTGGCGGTCGCAGTCATCATCTCCGTGGGGAAGTTATTGGGAGGCTGGAAGTTGTAGCCTTGCCAGATGAAGTTCTGGTTAGGCAGGGAGACCAGATCGGGGCTGTTGACGGCTTCGGCGCCGCTGACAGGGGTCGAGGTCCCATGGGAGACCGGCGACTGCAGCCGCGAGTGGTTAATATGCTGCGGTGGCTGACTGGGCAAGCGGCCCGGTACACTGGAGCTGATGGCCCCGGGATTCCCGCTGGAGAAGACGGAGAAATTGCCGAAGCCGTCCAATGTGGGGGTGGATACTCCCATCGTGCTGACGGTGCTGCCGTCCGCCGTGGAGGCCAAACCAGGGGCGAACGAGGTGGCAGTCGTGGCGCTGGCTGGGTCCTGGCCGAAGTGATCGTTCTCTAGTGTAGACATCGGTTGTGTCGGATAGGCGAAAGGGTCGTCCGATGGGAACATGATGGGCATTAAATCTGGGAACTGACTGGGATTGGCGAATGCGTGCGCCCCAAATTGATTTTGTGTGACGTCGCCCAAAGCGAGCGACATGGATACCGGAGACGCCCCTGTCGAGGCGGGTGTCCTGTCGTTGTTGGATGCAATATCCGACGGCGTGGACACGGTATCAGCAGCCATCTCGGGCGTGGACGGAATCCACGTTGAAGGCTGGCTTGGGCGCACATTAGAAGCAGGACTGCGGCTAGCAGCACTGTCATCGAAGCTCTTGGGGGTATTGCTAGCCTCTTGCTTCACTGACCGACTGAGCAATTGCGTGGGGAAGGTGTTGGCACGCTGTGGTGGTGGCATCTCCAATGGCACCGAGGCGGCAGCGCTCGCGGCGCTCTTGGCGGGAGGCGGGCGGTGGTGGTGGCCAGACGAAGGGGCAGGCCGCTTCAAGCTCGCCCGCTTCTTCGCGCTCTGGCGATTCTTGAGCAGCTCCGGCAGGTTCTTGAAGAGACCATTGAGACTCTGAGAGCACCGATCTGCCGCCATGCTCTTCTTGGCTAATCCTGCCAGTGTGTTTTTGCCTTCCATGGCGTCTTTGAGGACGCCGTCCTTTGCGGTCGGAGAGTCGGGATTCTCGAGCACGAAGAACAACAGCGACAAAATGGCGAAGTAGGTGGTATACATGGTGAACCAGAACGATCCATTGAGTAGGCCTCTCTTATGCATGCCAGTCGTGATATGTACGATGTTGCGTGAGACACTGACACAGGCCGCAGCGCAAGCGTAGGATCGCCGGTCCACTCCTCGAGCTTGCGAGCCGCTGGAGACATAGTGAAGGAAGGGCCGGTAAAGTATGACCTGGACGTGGGCGTAACTAATGCGGAGTAGTTGGCGGATGCTGTAAACAGTCAGTAACAAACACTAGTCAACTCCTGGAGATGCAAACAACTTACCGCTCGAGCTGTGGGGAGACCTCCGTCCCCGGTCGCAGAGCCGCGGGAAGCTCTTCCATCCAGGCCTGAAGGTCCCTCTCGATCTCCCGGATTTTTGAGTGGCTGACCACATAACGCTGATCCGAAGCGACAGGATGTTGCGCTTTCTTCACAGGGTAGATGTATTGCACAACCTTAAGGGTGATGTTAGTCAACCGAGTATGCGCGATAGCTCCAGCCATCAAAGGGGTATGATCCGAAGGCACGGGTAGGATGCCGTTCTTGGTGATAAATTCCGAATCGACCGATTCTGGGTACACCTGATCGATATCATCGTCGTTCAGCATCAGAGGTAATCCGAGCAACGTGCTGACATAGACATCCATCCTGCGAATCGTCCAAAAGATGCGTTTGCGCATCTCCTGCTCAAGAGGGGTGAAGTGCATCGTCACGTTGCGGTGCAGACCCAATCGCAGAGCGGACCGCTGTGCGATACCAATATAAGAGTAGCATGTGCTAAGTTTCGCGGACGATTGCAGGAATAGAATCATGAAACAGATGGCCTGGAGGGAAGTCAAGTCGCGGCAGTCTGTAATTTCCAGGAGCTGGCGACCTGCTTTGAAGTATTGAAACCTACAGTCGCAAATTAGTTCAATGCTCGAACCAACCGAGGAGAAACGACCTACCCTTGCCCGATAGCACCCTCGTAGCCTGAGATATCCAAGGTACTGGAGCCATCGTCAGAAAACAGACATCCGACGGCCATTACGATATAGAGTAGCGGCAGGAAGGAATTCTCCTCGTTGGTAAACTGGTCTAATGGCGTATCATAGATTCGGTCAAACATGGTGTAGAACGTAGGCTCATGCACGAAACGCATTAGCGCGCAGGAATCATCCAAGGCATTGTGACACAGTCGCCGGCCAATTTCCCGGGAGGGAAGATCATGAGTGGGCGGCAGGGACGCATCTTGCGGTGATTCGGATACGGACTTGGGGCTGTCAAAGAGCGTTTGCGCGACCGGTCGCGATCGGAGAGTGGGCAGCGGCATATCGGAAGCTCCGAGCTGCTTCCGCAGGCGTCGGATAAACGTCATACCAGAACTATGCCCATGATAATCCCAATGTCCCTGATCATCAAGATCGAGGTAACCGGAGTTATCGACCATCGACTCAAGCAGCGATTCATCACCATTAGCCCCGTCGGCGGTCGCGTCGTCCGCGGGGGCGGGGGCGGAGGGTTGCGATCCGTTCGTCGCCTCAGCAGGTGCAGGTGGTGCAGCCGGTTCCTGCTGCAGCTGCAGCTGCTGCTGCGGAGGAGGCGGTGGTTTTTCACGCTTTATGGCGGCCAGCATCTGCTCGGAGGCATGCACGTCGAATTGTGGATCGTCCAGATTCAAATCCGGAAGCACGACGCGCAGCAGGGCCTCGGCTTTGTGCAGTCGATTTTCCAGGGCTTCAACATATTGCGGGGCGGGGTTGCGACGACGGTTGGAAGGTTGGTCGTAGGTACACTCTGTGGGCGGCCGAAGCTGATGAGCGACCACGACCAGTGAAGAGTTGCGGAAGGAGGTTGCGACAGGGAGAATGGAGACTTACCGTAACTGTAGACCGTGCAGTGCGTGCACGGCTGCTTGCCGTCGCACTTGATTTTCTTGCGACGACATTCATCACACGCGCGCGTTACCCTGCGACGCTTTTGCATAGGCAGTGGTTCCTTGACCGGCTTGAGCCCCTCGTCCGTCATGGGTAAATCATCTTCGTCATGAAGAGCCGAGACAGCGGGATCGACATCATCATGGGAAGCAAAGAACGAATCGGAGACAGCAGAGGGATCGTCCTCATTCGCAGGGTCGGCATTCAACGGACCGGAAGGGGATGCCATGAGGGAGAGAGAGGCAGATGACGTGGGGGAGGGGGGTTGGGTGGGAGCAGGAGAAGATCGATCTCACGGCGGTCGGCGCAACGACATGCAAGGGGGTATGAGCAAGTCGGAGATCCGGTCGGAAGGGATAACGAGGAAGGAACTGTTCCGATCAGTAAGGGGACGGCGACCCGCGTGGCGAGCCGATGAATGATCGCACGTCCACGAGGGTGTGGAATTGGCGTCTCACAGGGTCATGGAAGGCACCACGAAGTGGGAGGGAGGAGGGACCGAGGGAGGGACCGAGAGCAGCTCGACGAGCGTTCGCCGAGAGAGTGAAAGGAAGATCGACAATTCACTAAAGCGAAGGCACTGGCTTGTTTGCAGTGGAAAATAGGTTGAAAGCCAAGAAAGAAAGAGACAGAGAGAGAGAGAGTCGGTGTATAAAATAATAGGTAGGAAGAGTAAGAGTAAGAGTAGGTAAGAGGAGTCGAAGAGACGAAGAGTCTGGTTTGTGTTTCTCACTGGCTGAGTGTCTGAGTGACTGAGTGTCGGAGTGTCTGTCTGTCTGAGGGTCTGTCTGGGGCACCGGCGGAAGAAAGGATTTATTAGTAAGACTTGCGCTGACTCAAAAAAAAAAATAGTCCACCGATTGCCCAGACCATGCATCATACATCGGACCTCCGATCCCATGACAGTCATATTTTCCCTTGCCCCATCTACCGCCTCTTGTTCCTGTTCTCTCTACCTGGATCATGGATGAAGAGGACAGATGAGGAAGCAAAGTGGTTGGGGTAGTTATAGTGTACTATACTGTATAGTACTGTATAGGCCGATTGACCCGTCGGGAAATTGGACGCTATATCCGAGAGAGGGAAAGGTAGAACAGCAAACGAATCAAGCATTCGGGAAATACGAGCGTGAGGGAAGGGGGCCATTTACATTGGTCTCTCGGAGGGAAACAAGATGTTTCCTTGGACAATTCTATCCTTTTCGACAAAGTCGTTCGTCAAGAGATCCTTGTCGAAGTGCTTGGTTGCGGATATCCAGCGAACGAATGCGACGGAGGGACCCTTTGCGCACACAGAGGAAGGAACTGGGATGGAAAGGGGCCAGAATGGCGAGGAACTGGGGAGTAGAGGGAGAGAAAAGGAGACTAGATGAGCCAATGGAGACAGACCAGATTTCCAAACTACGCACATGCAAGCAGAAGTGAGAGTTGAACGTGAGGGAAGAAAATGGCTCATAGGTAGGGCTAGCTTCGGCGAATTGGCCGGCATTTGTCGATGTCCAGGTATATCAGCATAAGGCAGTCGGCGAGCATTATTTATGCTGCTTCGTTATTCTAGCATATGAATTCTCTTAGTCAGTTTCATTTTATGCCATCACACAGAAAGTGCTTACTGACAAAGTTCCAATGATCCCACGGATCGGGGCATGGATAGTCCATCCTTCATTCTCGGCGTCTTGGCCGATATGGTTAATGACTACTCGATCAGTCAGCCCTTCAAAAGGCTGAAGGGCGAAGAAAGGGTGCAAAAGTCCGCTTGAATGCCTCAGGCCATCGATATACCACGTCTTTTCCATTGCCATTCCACAATTATTTTTTATTATTTTTATATTATTGTTTTCCAGCCGGGGCATGAATGATTTAAAGACACCTGCGTCATTTGTCTCTCCCACAGTCCTCTACCGTTACGAGTATCTGTCTAATTGCTTACTGATCTGGAATTCGCCTAGACTCTATTTGTTTCATTGTTCCATTGTCGTCTGTCTACTATCATCAAATCCATTATTCAATCTTAGCTCAGCTCAGCTCTGCGCTGCGCTGCGCTTGCTTGCAACCCAACCCTCCCCTCAACGCCTTGAACTGTTAACAACATCTATATCATGTCATGACAATGTCATTCACTGATCCATGGATCTAATAAGAAATAACCATTAGAACATCACCAACCGAACCCAAGTCCGGCAACCGGGGGTCCTTCACGTGGCAGCTCGTATTCGCCTCGCTGGATCTGCTTCGCCCGAGCTTCTTCCAGAACCACACCCACTTTCCTAAAAGGAAACCCCCCTCCCAAACCATGTTCTCCTCTGCCTACCTGTTGGTCACCGCATGTTGTCTGTTCGCAACCCTGGGATCCTTCCTATTCGGATATGATTCCGGGGTGATCTCCACTGTCATCGACCAGGAGACGTTCAAACATCGATTCCATCGTCCCTCGGATGCCGCCACGGGCGGGATCGTCGCCTCGTATAACGGTGTGTGTGCATCTGGTTCCCTGCAAATCTGCTAATTGGCCCACCCGCTCACCCATTCCTTATTATTGGACTGAACACTGCAGACTGACTGACATCCTTGACCCTGTGACAGGCGGCGCCATCATAGGTTCCTTGCTTGTCTCATACCTCTCCGACCCGTGGGGTAGGAGACCCGTTCTGTTCGTTGGCGGTCTTCTGGCGACCCTCGGGGCCGCTTTGCAGGCGGGTGCGGTCAATGTGGCCATGCTCATTGCTGGCCGCTTGGTTGCCGGCCTGTCGGTGGGCCTGATGTCATCCATCATCCCCGTCTACTGTGTGCGTACCCTACCATACTCATCATACACAAACAACTCCAGCCCTTGTTCCTCACCATCCCCCTCTCCTCATCCTCAAATCAGTCTAACAATCAGTTTGAATAGAGCGAAGTATCACCCCCGCGAATCCGAAGCTTTTTAGGATCCCTACAACAATGGATGATTGGATTGGGGGCAGTCGTCGCAGTAGGTTGCTCGAACCACTGGAAATATATACTCTATGACCTGACTGTCTGACCTTCTCCAACAGCAATGGGTTGGATACGGCTGCTCTCTCCGCACAGGGAACTTCACCTGGAGCTTTCCGCTCGCCCTGCAAGCTCTGCCTGCGATCGTCCTCAGCGGTGGAATCTGGCTCCTCCCCGAATCCCCCCGCTGGCTCATCGAACAAGGTCGCATCGATGAAGGCCGCACCACGCTCACTCGCCTCCACGCAGCCAACACCTCCCTCATCGAGACCGAATACGCGCAAATTCGGGCCAGCATCGCCGAAGAGCGACGCCGCGCCCCGCGCACCTGGCGTGCTCTCCTCTTCACCTCGGCGACCTGGCGCCATCGCATCCTCCTCGCCTGCGGCATGCAAGCCTTCACGCAGTGCTCTGGCACCAACATCATCTCGACCTACAACCCGAGCCTCTACCGCTCGCTCGGCCTGTCCGAGACCACCTCGCTCATGATCCAGGGCATCTGGGGCGCGCTCGCCCAGTTCTGGAACACCGTCTTCATCATCCTGTTCATCGACCGGGTCCCCCGGCGCACCCTCCTCCTGCCCTCCCTCGTGGGCATGGGCGCCACGATGTGCATCGAAGCCGCCCTCGGCCAAGCCTACCGCAACTTCACCACCGACCCGCCCGCGCCCGCGACCGCCGTCCGCGCCGCCATCGCCTTGTTCTTCGTCTTCTCCGCCTTCTTCACCAGCCTGGGTCTCATCTCCTGGCTCTACCAGTCCGAGATCTTCCCCACCGCCATCCGCGCCCGGGGGGCCTCGATCGCCACCGCCACAAATTGGAGTCTGAACCTGGTCTTCGCCCAGTGCACCCCGATCGCGCGCTCGCGCATGGGCTTCAATTACTTCTACTGCTTCGCCACGTTCAATTGGGCCGCCGCCCTACTAGTCTGGTTCGCCTACCCCGAGACCGCGGGCCGGTCGCTGGAGGAGGCCGAGCATGTTTTCGATCGACGAGGATCGAAGGATGAAAGGAACCATGACCAGGGGCTGGAGCTCCAGCAGGACAGGAAAGGGGGATTAGCCATGGTTTCTTCGGCGGAGGCGAGTGCAAATCCCCTACACCACAGGTGACCCAAATCCCGAGGTGGAGTTGAAGAACTGCAAGCATCCTATATATATCTATAAACAATCTCCTGTTGTATATAATAGCTGGCTGCATTCTGCATTGGGGTTCTGCGATGAGATGCACAGTTAGCGTTGCATGATTGCAAAATCGAGTCAGTCGAAGCTAACGATCAAGATGTTTAATAAAAATCATCTCATAGAGATATGCTCCAATTGGTAATCAATTACAGTATCAGAAGAATGAAAGCAAAAAGAAATCTATGGCTGCAGAGTTCGTTGGTACAAGCTGGGGTATAACATGCAGTGAACAAAAGGGATGATGACGGATAAGCATATATGTATAAGAGAGGTTTCATCCAGAAATGTATAGTGCTGTTGCAGACGAATGAGCGGGAAAAGACTCTTGTCTATATCATGAGGATGGATCACAAGAAAGAGGGAAAGTGCAGGAAGGACTCCAATGAATGATGACCTGGATTGAACCCAAGACTTGGCAAGGTGTTGCAGATATCCATATGAGTCTGACGGGAAAAAGGGGTATATAGTCGTGGGCTGGTGTCATAGCTCTTCCAATGAGGGCATGGTATATCTGGTGAGCGGCGCGTTGGAAATCTCCTGTTGAAGGCTATCTTCCCACAGAGCAACATTGGGCATGCCCGGTTGCATGGTCAGGCAAGAGAAGAGGATATTATTAACGTGCATCCAAGACTCATAACTGAGACGCTTGGCGACCTTGAGCATCCGACCAGCGAACCATGGCCGATCGTATGGGCCGCTTGCGGTCTGGGAGTACTGCGTGAAGTCTGGTCCTTGGCTGCAGCTGTCGCTGGTCGTGTTGACATGGCCGTCCTTGCACTCGAGCAAGATCTGCAGCAGTGCCTCCACGGAACCGCTCATATTCACCTCGCTGTCCACCACCGCCTGCTGCAGCGTCTGGAGGAAAGTCTCGCTGTGCGGCACGGAATGTCGGTAGTCCCAAAGGGCCGCGTTGAGCATGAGCAGGGCGACCAGCCGCGCAACGAACTGTTTGC
Source organism: Aspergillus uvarum CBS 121591 (assembly GCF_003184745.1). Lineage (NCBI taxonomy): Eukaryota > Fungi > Ascomycota > Eurotiomycetes > Eurotiales > Aspergillaceae > Aspergillus > Aspergillus uvarum. The sequence continues at coordinate 59,045 of NW_020291317.1, forward strand.
GGTTGCCAGAGGCAGTGAAGCGCGCCCCGGGAGGCGCCGCAAGAATTTGGTGTAGTAGTGACCCTTCCTGGAAGGCAGTGTGGCGCATTTGAAGCGAGTTGGCGTCAGTAGTGCTCGCTTGATAGGCCGAAAGCTGTTGACATCGTTTGAGAAAGGTTATGAACTCATCGCATTGATTCTGAATTTCTTCGTATGGAAGTAATGGTCGAGGCCAGGAGAGGCTTAGCTCGACCGGAACAGGATATGAAGCCATCATAGGCTGGGCCATTGTAGCTGATTGCTGCTCGGAGGCACGTCTCTCACTTGGCTGTATCATCGGTGGTGCAGCATCAAAGAAGAAACTCGGTCCGTCAGTTTCATAGCCCGAGAGGATGTAATCTTGCCAATTGATCAGCATACCCAGCCGAGTATTATGAAATGCAGCGGGACCACCGCGGGCTCGGATCATCTCTCTTGCAGCTCGCATATGAAGCCAGCTGATTTGCTTGCGTCCAGGACGGGGGTCGAAATCTTCGAGTCCGGCAGCACTGAGACAAGCTATGATTACTTCGTCGGAGAAGTCATGAGGGTGTCTCTCACGGTGTTCGCGAAGCATGGAAATGGCCCGGTCGCGATGAATTAGACCTCTTTCATCCACTTCCTGATTGCGAACCCATGTCCATGTGTTAGCTGCATGGACAAGGATGGTATTCTGGAACGCCACTGGCCCTTTCATCCCTTCGGGAACGAAGACTGCCGTGTACCAATTGTGCGCTTTGGAGGATCGAAAATGGTTCCCGTAGGAGCAGGCAGGCATTTCGTTCACATAGAAATCGAACAACCGCTGGCTGTCAAGGTCCAACTCCAGTGGTAAGGTGTTGAAAGGATCAGTACGTGCGGCGCTGAGTATTGTTTTCGGAGATAGCGCCACTTCATATGGGGATGTCGGGGCGGAGGACCGTGGCGTCAAGCTCCCCAGCTCCGAGCTACTGCTTTGCGACGTCGCCGAGTACCATATCCGGGAGTCCGATGAGGAGCTGCTGTAGCTGGACATTTGACTGTCCCGGATCAGTAATGAAACGGATGACTCGGAGACTTGATAAGCGCCGACTTCTGCACCAAAGTTCTCCATGACCTCGGTGGAGTTGTGTTCACTGATTAGATGACTTGGGCTTGTTTCGGATCCATGTTGGTGCACAAGGTTAGCTGCAGTATCTTCAGCATTTTCGCCAATCTCTGCCTTGGGCCTTTTATCGGCGGGGTCATCGCGATGGCTGCTACCCTTGGCTTTCCGACGTGACCTGAAAGGTTTGCGGCCGCCTTCCCCTATGGTGTCATCAGGACCGATGTCAGACTGGCCTGCAGCCTGTCGCTTTTGTCGCATATATTCTTGCATGACATGGCGTTTGACTTGAGTTAGATTATTTCGGCTGTTACCCGAGGCGTTGATGAACTGCCACCGTACTTGAGGAGAGCCTGCCGTGGGCTCGATTGTGCTTGATTTGTCAGGTTCAGGGGACATGATTCCGAGCCGAGGATCCCGGACAGAGAATAGATACGTGTTGTAAGGTGGCTGGGATACCGCAATGCGGTTCTTTCGAGCAATGACTCGATTTGGCGTTTTTGCCGTCGTGGCCTTCGTAGTGTATGCTTGTTGAGCGAAGAGAAAGTCGGGACTAGTGTGATGAAATGATCATGTCATAGAAACCGTGGTAGTACGCTAGCCGAAGAAGTTCAACGAAACGAGCGCGGAGGTAGGCCGCAATGAGATGAGAGGGCTTGTCGGCCGGACCACTGAGACACCGGACAAGAGGGTATTCACGATCTCCGACAATCCACTTCGATTTGAATTGATTTATACCGTACGGGAAGGCCATTCAGTAGCCGGACATGGGACCAGCGGTATGACAACCAAGAGAACCTAAGATATTGGCGGATAATGCATCCAGACTAGTGATGCTTGAAGGAGGCTTTGCAGTCACAACGGCATGAATTCAGGGTGTAAGGGCAGATCGAGGGGATCGAGCTGTATATGGGGCAAAATCGACGACTGAAAGCTAAAATCCAAAAATAAGTTTGCAGGATCGCCTCTGGCAAGGAACGGAAGTGTGGCAGCCTGGCAGGGAAGGAGGGGACCTCAGTATGACAGCGCCAGGTGGATTTGTGTGGCACCACTAGAATATGAAGTGTGAGCTGAGATGGGTGGAAAAGGAGGAATGAGCTAAGTAGTGAAGGACTCGTGAGGGAGAAGGGAAGTGCACCGGATTATCTGATAAAATCGAGATCAACCTTGTGCTGACTGCAGATCCACAGGGAAATGATCATTGAACCATCTATAATCGGCCCAGAAGAAAAAAAACTTTGGGGCCGTATCAACAGTTTCGGAATAATCCCCACTGGTCCGTTCGGTTCAAGGTCAGGCAGAAACGAATAAACGGACTGCCACCGAGGGTGGTTTGTGGACCGAAAGACAGTCTAAAGACGAGAGTTCTTCAGGATGATAAGCAAAAGGAACCGTAAGCATCAGCAGGTGCAGATATGGGACCAGGCTAGCTGATTGCGGTAAAGTGATTTTGACCCTGAAGTTGTTAGTGGGAAGGGGACATTCGTTGATACGAAGAATAAAGTAGACTCCGTGTTGTCAGGCTGAAGTAGAAATAAGCTTAAGGGGTAAAGAGCCATTGCTGCCAGAAGGATTGCCGCTTGGCTGAGGGGGTGCGAGCGAATGTTTTAGATAGAGATGCACTCGTGTGGAGGTTACGAAGGAACACTGAAGAACTGTAAGTCAAAGGTTGTCGCACTGGAGAAGCGCAGCTCGAAACCTTGAAAGTCGAGGCCTGAGGGTTAAACTTACTGAGCCTGAGGCCGACAATGGTCTTTGCCTGAGGCTACACATTAGCGGCGTTAATTCTCACCGCCTTGGGATTAAGTCCGAGGCAAACGGCCTCCAGGGCTGTTAAAACTGATCCCATAATTTGTTCCGCGTCGCCGACCGCGCTGCCGCAGAGCTCTGAACCTCCCATCGCGTGCCTCTTTCAAAGACACCCATGGCCCAGACCAACGGCGCCTGAGAAATTGCGAAATACGTTTTTGGAGTTTTACCCCTCATTTTCTGTATCTTGGGGCTTGCAGACCGCGTCGTGACCCTACCACCGTTTCGCATCTTTCGCCGAACGCCGCCGCCATCCCCGTCCTCCACAGCCTGACAAAGAAGTGACAGGCTACGCAGCGCATTCCCCTACTCCTGATTTATCGCGTCGCATTCTCTCCCAAACTTTGCGATAGCTTGTAAGGATCGGAGACAACATCATGGTCAGGTGTTTGACAAGAACGGGCTTCATTTTTTAATACGTCCGGTGTTCTAGAACTCTTCCTTTCCCCCTCTCCCTGGGTAGAACCCTGGCCCACCTCTGAGACGCCGTGCTTGGCTTTCTTCGAGCTTTGCCGAGGAAACATAGACGAGGTAACAGTGGTCAGGTGCTCTGGGGATGGCTGGAGACCAACAACCTCCTGCCGTCTCGAGCCAGGCGAACGGCTCGGTGGACGAGAAGCGACCAACAAACCCTTACGAGACCAACCCCGAGCTCATTCCCGACGATGACCTTTTTCTTGCGCGAAGTGTGCATTACGGGCGGTATGCATCATCGGACAATGACTTCAAGCCTCGCCATGAGTATTGGTGCCAGTCGGATCCAGAAGTCAAGTCCTACTGGGAAGGCATTGTGAAGGATTTTTGCAAGCCAGAAAATTCACTGAATGTTCCGGGCGCGAGAGACGCTTTCGCTGCTGGCAGCGTCATCATTAGAGTCGACCGTGAGCCAGAAGCCGGTGCCGCAGCGGAGACGTATTCGTGCCTCAATGCGAATGAGCTCAGCGCGGCAAGGAAAGCCGAGGACGCCCTTCGAGATCTCGACATTACTGTTCCGGTGATATATTTCTGTGGCACCATCGAGAATAAAAATGTTACCGTGGAGTCAAGACTCTCCGGTGTCTCATTGGACGTTGCTTGGAAGTATCTCAGTGCTGATCAAATCGAAAACTTCAAGCAACAGTGTCGCCGCATATCCCAGCGCTTAGGAGACGCCGACGCCGCTCCCGACCGACCCTCATATGTTTGCAGCGGCCTCAATGTGCAATTTCCGCCCGACGTCCAGCAAGTCGAGAAGGATGTTCTTTTTCGCGAGAGGAAGAAAGGCGAACGACTTGCCTTAGTACATAACAACCTCATTCCGGCCAACATAGTTGTGAACAATGGTCAGGTGGTCGGGATCACTGGATGGCGACAAAGCGGGTACTTTGGATTTGAGCGGGCGGACGAATTACATCGCCGACTCAGGATTCCTGAGATTGCGTCTGCCGGCGAAGTTGAGGGTTCAATGAATGTATCCGAGGTATGGGCCGATATTTATGAAGGTCTGCCCACCATTGCCGGCGAGTCAGCATCTGCGACGAAGCACAATACACCTGTACCGCAAGTGAAGACCGAACCATCGAATGTGGAGTTGAATGGCGTTCCTCTTGATCATGAGCCGGACCACAAATCAGGGCTTCCTCAGCTCGATGGTACAGCATTGCCTGACGAACACCCAACTCCGAAGAAGATTGCTAGCCTCAAGAACCGAGAAACTTCCCGGGCGTCATCTTCCGATCGATCTTCTCCGGCAGTATCCACCAAACCTGGTGCCGCGACTAAGAAGTCCGGTATCGGTCTCACTAAGAAAGGCACAGCCAGGAAACCCGCGGCCAAGAAAAGGAAGTTGACTGATATGGACAATGAGAGTGCTGCAAGCAGGCGATCGAACACCCCTTCATCGCGTACGAGCAAAGCAGCTGGCAGGGTTAAACGTGGTTCCGCGTCCATCGCGAGCTCACCGGCGCCCGAAGCCAAAAAGAAAAACGCCAAGAGTAACCTTGTGGAGGATGTGGAAGAGGAGGAAGAAGAAGAGGATGACTCTGAAGACAATGATGAATTGTTCTGCATCTGTCGTAAGCCGGACAATCACACCTGGATGATTGGGTGCGATGGTGGCTGTGAGGATTGGTTTCATGGGAAATGCGTCAACCTCGACCCTCGAGACGCTGACCTGATTGACAAGTATATATGTGAGTCGGCTTCCCAAATCAACCTTCTATTTTTTGCCACTACCATTATGTTCGGATAATGATCTTGTCATGGGATATTGGACTGACAAGGAATAGGTCCGAATTGTAAGGAGCAGGGCAAGGGCTGGACAACCTGGAAACCCATGTGTCGGCTGAAGGAGTGCAGAAAGCCTGCCCGTGTCAATCAAGACAATCCCAGTAAATACTGCTCAGATGACCATGGTCGAGAGTTCATGCTTCAAAGGACTAGGCTCCTATTTGTGAGTGCCGGGCCTGGCGCTCGGAAGTCAGCCGCTCGGGCAGCTCTCGGTGGGCTGGGATCCTCAACGAACAGCCCATTTCCCGACAGCGCGTCCTCTCGAGAAGGAAGTGGTCCAGATACAGGTAGTGGATATGACAATGTTGAGAAGAATAATTATCCAGAAGACCTCGGAAGCAGAGGTGGTGTTCTCACGACCGGAGACCTCAAGGCAGTGGTCACGGGCGTCAGCTCAGCGGAAGAATTCCGCAAGCTGGGAGAGAGCATCATCTCGGTCCCTGCACCAGCGAAGGGCCCCGCTACAGGGGCCAAAGAGGATAACAAGAAACTGGGCCTTGACTTCGATGTGGATTGGCTCACATATGCACCCGACGAGGCCGCGATGATCGACAAGCTGCGCAAACAGCGTGATGGCCTCGTCCACCGCCGAGAGATGCTCAAGGCTCGAAGCCACTTTGTGACATTGGTGCGGCAGCGCTCCAAATGTATTTTAGACAAGCTGAAGCAGAAGGAACCCAAAGGCGGATGGAAGGACATCTGTGGCTTCGACTACCGGCTGGCGTGGTCAGACGAGGAGTTCGACGAGTGGCGGCTTTCAGAGCTGGGGGCAAAAGCACTCAAGGATGGCACGCCGGAGGCACTGGCGTCAAGCTACACCGATGCCACCGACGCAGATGGCGATACTGCCATGGGAGATGCGAAACCCGCCGGGGATGATCTGGAACATCTATCCCATGGCGTTTGCATCAAGAAACGCTGCGAGCGGCACAAGCAGTGGGTAAAGGTGCAACAGCAAGATGGCCTTTTCGAAGAGAGTACCCTGGCCCAGGACCTTAAAAAATGCGAGAAGGAGGCTCAAAACGTGGTGGAAAGAGCCGTTCTCAGGCTATGGGCGGAGGAAGACAATGCTCAGATCAGCAACCATTGAGGATGTGCTTTCCTCATGATTCATCGCCACTGTTTGCCTCGCGCAACTTCATTACCGTTTTCTTTCTCTTTTCTCTTCTTCTTCCCGAAATTTTGTCAAACCATGACATTTTGTCTTCACCTTGTCCCCCCAAAGGCCGCCCTTTTGACGGCGTGCTTGATTGATACCCCCCCGTCTTTCTTTACCGGAAAAGAAAAAAGCAGGAAATCGAACCGGAGTTGGTTCTACATGGCTGTTTTTCCTTTTCTTTTGGGTCTGTGGAAAACATACTGATGGAACATGTTGCATGCGTAATAGAAGGAAAATGGGGTTCTAGGAATGTATGTGTGTGTGTGTGTGTGCTGCTTACATTTGCTAATAGTTTTGACACCATTTTCCCATGAATGATGATAGACCATTTGCATCTTGTTGTCTTGTGTGCTCCCAGTAAACCTTGCCATCGTTACTTCCGATATTCTCGTGGCCTGAATCGACAAGCACCCAGTATTCAAATGCTCTTCCAAACACACCACTTCCCGATCCCCTCGCCCAGCCGGTCCTTGATAACCTCCACCACCACCCCTGACCTTTTAGTCGACACTAAGATATGTGTATCAAGCCCCTGGTCCAACGTCCGCATCAACAAGCTCGGAAACAGGCTCGCCCCGTTCGCGCCAAATGCAGATCGAATCCCATTTTCTCGGCTGCCGGGCTCATCCTGCATTGCGATTGACCCGCCACTCGCATAATTAGCATTGGCGGTCGCTGTTGTCGTCCCTAGTCCACTCGTATTGACTAGCAGCACCGACACCGTTGCAGGACTAGTGGTGCGGGTCAAGTGTGTTAATGTTCGGAGGGCAGTCGTCAGGGCGGCCGCGCCTCGCGCTGCGTTGGACGTGCGCACGACGCCCTCGGCGAGGGTGTCGAGGCCGGCGACGAGCATGATGGCTTTGTTGGGCGGCAGGGATTCGCGGCCGGCGGCTGATGATGATGCTACGGCTGAGCTGATTTCGTGGATTGCTTGTGATGCGGCGTTGAGGTCGAAGACGGGGAAGAGTTGGACGCGGTCGAGGCAGGCGATTGCGGCGTCGCGCGTGAGGGGCTGGCGGTTGGTGGTAGAGTTGGTGGTGTTGAGCAGGGAGGCGAGGAGTCTTCTGGGGGAGAAGGCGTTGAATGTGGCTGGGTGGACGATATAGATGGTGGTTGAGTTGGGGGTGTTGAGGGTTTGGCCTTGGCGGATCAAATGGGCTGTGAGCAGAGCTCGAGGAAGCTGTTAACTGGTTAAACTGTGGCCAAAGGATTGTGAACATGATGCGATGTAGATGAACACTCGATAGGGGCTTCCAGGAATCGAGGTCTGGCCTGGTAGGGTCGTGATGCTCTTGCATGAAGATAGAGCTTACGGACTGATGGATTTTGGTAGCTGACATGCTCTTACCTGGCTTAAGTATTCATCATCTTCTGTATTCTCGTTGCTCTTGCTTCGGAGCCGCGAGAAACCAATAACAGAGCCAGCGCGGAATACACTCCCCCGCGATGCTTGCAATCCAGCATTGATATCTGCGTAGAGGTTCCAGGACTCTGTCGGGTGCGGCGGATGACTTGAGTCTATGTCGTCCACGGACTGCCGACTACTACTGCTTGCTTCATCGGATAACAGCAACTTGTGTGCCAGAGTGGGAAGCGCAGGTTCAGCAGCATGTAAGTTACTGGTGGAATCCATGGCTGTCTGAGTGAACGATATCGCCGGCGGTGTTAGATCGTATACTTCTATAGTTTTTGGGATCGAGAGTGGCAGTGCTTCGTAGCAAGTCAGCTGGTGCGGAGGTTAGATTATTGTAGAGCATACTTATTGAGAATGTAATAAGCGAGCAATAGATTCAATAACTAGATTGCTGGAGGTATTTTATGCAATGTAAAATGAGTAGGTATTAGTGTGTGTATGACAGTGGAATCGAAGAATGGGTCCAGATTAGATTGCGGCACGTGTTGAAGCCTGGTATGTAAGGCATCAAATCATGGTCAGAAGCATGCTCCAGTATGTTAGAGTCTTGAACAGCGTTAGAGACAAGACAATGGCGGAACGGAAGATCGGCAGGAGGTCTACTCTAAAAATGACGGTAGATAGATGCAAGGATTTGGGAGCGCAGAATACACAGACAGGCTCGGACAAGAAAGTACACCAATGGTATGAAAAGGTGATGAATTGTGAATTGCAAATCAAATAGCATAGGGTCAGGCCGGGATGATTATCTATTGTGATTGGCGAAAGGCTTTACTTTGCAAATGAAAATTCGCAAATGGCTTAATTGCAATTTTTGGTTGTGGGAAGTCGATGATTAGGCTATCATGCGCCCAGTGTTCGAGGACTGGTTCTTGATTCCTCCATTCGACGCTGTTTTAGTCCATTCCCCATGGCCATTCGTCTCCCATTCAGTATCTTGGAACTTTGCGCCTAACGATTGGCTGAGTTCAACACGAAGTGCCTCGTTTTGGTAGTCAAGGGTGCGGAAATGAACAAGCGAAGCGCTACGTCCCAGCTCGATGATGGAATGAGCGATGATATCGTACCCCGTAGCCAGCTCCATCCATGGATCGTTAGGATCGATAGGGCCTCTGTTTGCCAAGTCAATGGCCGAGTCTTCTGAGCATGGGGCCAGTTGTACGGTGAATGATTGCAAGTTCATCATCAACTCCAGGGCATCTAAGACCAATTTCACATGATTATAGAAGGGGAATATAGCGGTGTAGCTGAATGAAGTCAGATGTCGGAGCCCGCGCGATATGGACAGTTTCTCCTCTTCGGTACCCATGGAGGCTATGGTGCCCCATTTACCAAGCACGGACGGAACCTCAAATAAGAAGTACTCATAATGTGCATACGCTCTGAGCGAGGAGCCCTCATTGAATCTGAGAGATGAATAGGCCATGATATCCAACGGGTTGGATGACGGGTTAGTCGTGAAGACCGGGGACTCAGGCGGTATACTTCGCTCCCACTGACACAACTGATGAGTAATTTGAAATGCCCAACTGTGCTCCTCCGGAGCCTTGGTGTTCAACATGGCTCCAATCCGCGAAGGTGGTGCAAGAACAGTGATCCGCAATGGGTTGAGGTTGGACAGATGCCGAAGCAACCGATTGATGTCCAAGTCACGAGGCGGATCATTCCCGAGTAGCACGACAAGCGAGGTGATATAGCGCTCTAATCTATGCGATGTGACAAAATTGAGAAAGTCATACAAATCATCGAGATAGAATCGAGAATGCGCGTAGAGTCTGGATCGCACGAGCTCGAGCAGCCGGGAGGATACTTGTGCGGCATTCTTCAGATTCTGCGTACTGGAAGCTGTGAAGTGTGTTGTGGGTGTATGATGAAAGTTGGATTCGGAGGGAGTAGCCACTGGAAGATAGCTCACAATCTCATCCAGGATTTCATTCGGCAAGTTTTCGAGACATGACAGCTGCGAAGTCATCGTTCGATTGCCTAGAGAACTTGACGATCCTTAATGAGGTTTCACATCTCAGGAGCACACTATGATTACCGGGCTTTGACCGGGTTGAGCGCTAGATGTTAGTAGTTCTGTGGTAAGAGACACTGATGGTCGTGACAATAACGAGTCCACAGCACAAGAGATATGTTGGTTAAGTGCCATGTGGAATAGCTATAGCCAGCAGGCGGTGAGGATGGAATAGCAGATCGGGAGTTCGAGATGTTGTCAAGTGCCGCGATTCCCCACAGCTTCCAAGCACATGATTCCATGCAATTAGGAGAGTTTTGATAGGGTATTATGCTTGCATCCGGTCAGTATGATGGTGCAAAGTTGACCAGCGCTTGAGAGATAGAGGTTCGATGAATATACTATGTCCTTCAGCACCATTATGATAGTCAAGTAAGTTGTTCAACTGCGAAAGAAGTTGGCAGATAAAGTCGATTGACGTCTAAGCTCTGACAGGCGAAATTATTCTGGACGCTCGGCAAAGGCGGCCTTACCTGAAACAGACCAAGTGTGGAGAAGGTCGAGGCACTAGCGTCTCCCCCCGCACCAGCAGAACAAAAGTGCATCCTGCTAGACACTGACATGCATCCCACTGCTTTTCATTTGCAACGCAACCAATGCAACCAATGCGACCAATTCACTTCCTGCAGTATCAAAACGCTATGATATGAGTCTATGTCATGCTCACAGACTGGGTGTAGCCGGAATGCTCAAGACATATTCAATAACCCATGCGATTGTCTGAAAAATGCATGCCTCGCTGAGTCAGGCCTTACAACATCCATGATGTGCCCCACACCGGTCGATCAAAGCTTCCGCCACCCTTTTTGCGATTATGATTCATGGAATCCCCTTCCCGAGGACTTTACCTGGCTACGGTCAAATTATTATGCTCTCCATGGAGATACAGGAAAGTATCGATGGGATCGAAGAGCTTTTGGGATCCCCAGGACTTAGAAGTATGATGACCGGCCGTCGAAGTCACAATTCCATGCCGAAGGCCGAAACAAGGTAGCCGACAAAGAGTGACCGATAGGAACCGGGAAACTCGAAACTCGGATCTAAGAGTAGATTTGGACCAGGCCTGTGGGGCACAGGCTGAACAGATGGTTCCTCCTGCTCCGGACTTCGGATCTCGCAGTCTTGCCTTGAAAAGTGCTGCGTGCCCCTCCCCCTCCTTTTCATCCCCTTTCCTGCCTTTCTAACTGTTGTTTCCCCCTATCTGCTTCACCAATATCCTGTCCTTAGTGAGTTTCGTCTTGTTGGAGGAAATAGCGAGAGGTTTCAGTTAACGCGTCTTAGCTCATTGCATCTTGTCTCTTGTCTGTGCATCACAATGGCTCCTCAACTGCACCGCAATCCCCCTTTCCGTGCTGAGCACCTGGGCTCTCTGCTTCGGACCGATGATCTTCTGAAGACCAAGATTGCTTTCGAGAAGGGTGAAGTCTCCAAGGCTGAGCTGGATGTCATTGAGAACAAGGATATCAAGGAGGTCGTTGAAACACAGAAGAAGCTCGGCTATGCCGCCATCTCTGATGGGGAGTATCGCAGACACAGTAAGTCACTTCCCCGTGCTGTAGGAGCCTTCGTTATATGTAAGGTTATAAGGCCTAACCAGACCTTGAAATTAGTGTTCTGGGGTACCTTCTTCCCTGGCTTGGAGGGATTCGACGAGGTGACCGACTTTGACGCCGACATCTTCCGCCCGTATGCGCCTGATGTCGCTGCCTTCCTTGAGGCCGGCCACAAGCCTGGTGAGACCGTCCTGTGCACCGGCAAGATCAAGCACGTTGGCAGCACGTATGTCGATGAGTTCAAGTACCTAGCCAGCGTGGTTCCCGCCGATGAAGTCAAGAACCTGAAGATTACTCTTGCCGCCCCCAACTGGTATCACTTGCGTTACAAGGAGGGCAAAGCCTACCCCAAGGATGCCTACAGCTCCGACGAGGAGTACTTCGGCGACATCGCCAAGGCCGTCCAGGCTGAGCTGCAGATCCTCTATGACGCTGGCTGCAGGAACGTCCAGTTCGATGACCCCAACCTTGCTTGTAAGGCTTACCAACCCATAAACAATAAGTGAAATGCACAGATAGCTGACTGTGATCATCAGACTTCTGCTCCGAGAAGATGCTTGCCGGGTGGAAGGAGGATTCTCTGAACGTGCGCTCCGCCGATGAGACCTTCGAGCAGTACATCAAGCTGTACAACGATTGCGTCGCCAAGCGTCCCGCTGACATGCACATTGGTGTTCACCTTTGCCGTGGTAACTTCGTCGGCAGCCGTCACTTCTCCGAGGGTGGCTATGACCGCATCGCCACTAAGCTCTTCAAGGAGCTCAACGTCGACACCTACTACCTCGAGTACGACACCCCCCGTGCCGGTGGCTTCGAGCCCCTGAAGGAGCTCCCCACCCACAAGAACGTCATCCTCGGTGTGGTGACCAGCAAGTTCGCCCAGCTCGAAGACAAGGAGGAGATGAAGAAGCGTGTGTACGATGCCGCCAAGTTCATCGCCGAGGGCAACAACATCTCCCTGGAGCAGGCGCTCAACCAGGTCGGCGTCAGTCCTCAGTGCGGCTTCGCCAGCCACAGAGAGGGCAACGCCATCGACCGTGAGGGCATGATCGCCAAGCTGAAGCTTGTCCGTGAGATCGCCAACGATATCTGGCCCGGTCAGCTGTAAATCAACAAGCCAAGACTCAGGGCGACTACCACGAAGGAGTTCGGTCCCTTCCAAGGCCAGACTCCGACTCCTGTCGATTTCAACAACGAACGTGGAGTGATGAACGAACGTGACGACAACTTTTGTGTGTTTAGGATACCACTTATTTAACATATGGTTTTAAAATGTACAGTGTTAGTGAAATATGATTGAGCCTCTGATTTATTCGAAGAATCATCCCTACCGTACTCTAAGAAGCAGAATGTCTTTGCTTATGCGGGCGGGTGGTTGAGTACCTTGGAGGTTCCCCAATGTGGAAACATGCAAGGTTCAATCGCTTACCTAGTCACTGACAAGCCCAATGTAGATCGTGCTTTCGCGAACCTACAGCATCATTCATACCTAAGCCAATTTCACCTGGAAGCTTCCCCGTCCGCTTGCTCCGATAGAACCTACAGCCATAATTTCCCATAACCTTGCAGTACGGGCTGATCCTGGCCAGGACCATTCCCTGCAAGGTGGGGTCTAGATCGCTGTCTGATACGAAGCAAAGTCACATGCTTTGCTCGTGAGTGGCTTGATCCCCAATAATTTACCATCAACAGCACCCTAGGATAGCACGTCAAATGTACGTCAGACACGCCAGTTAGACACAGTTCTCTCTTTCCCTAAATATCTAGCAGCTATGAAAGACAGAAAGCAGCTCAAGAACAAAGACATCATTAAAACACGATATATGTGTGGAATGCATGTATGTGCTGGTCCCAAGTTTTTTCCCTTCTATTTTGAAAATGTTTCTACACATCGCCGAAGACACGGGGGTGGTGACGAAAATAATAATGTGAAGAAAAGTCAAAGCCAAGACGAAAAAGAAATGGTAAGGAGTATTATTAGGGGGAGGGGTATTGAAATGGCCCGCATCGGAACAGTGAGGGATATCATGAAAAAGAGAAGAATGAAATGGCGGAAGAGGCATGCGCAGGAGGAAAAGAAAAAAGAAACACAGGGTTCAAATGCTGCGTCTTCTGTCATCAAAGCCGACGTGAAACGAGGAGGTGCCAACTGATTCGGTGTAGATGGAATGGAGCATGCTGTACACGAGAGGGGGCATTGGAATAGCCTCCGATTCACGACTGCAGAGGTTTGGCGGCCGGCGTGAGAATAATCTATTTCTGAGGTTGGGTCTTGACGTTGTTGGAGAGCCAAGCCTGCAAGAATGAAAGGTTAGCCCTGTTAAGCCGAGGTATGGGATTGTTGACTTACAAGACCCTCAAAGATACCGGTACCCTCCGTTGCGACACTGGGCGCAACATACCACAGCTTGTCCTTGAGCTTGTTGAGTTGCAGTGCCTGGGTGACGTCTTCAGGGCTCATATCTGCAAATGACAGCTGATTAGCTATTGACTTTGAAGTCAGGAATGGAAGGTACATACGGCCCTGGACATCCTGCTTGTTAGCAAAGACAAGGAGCAACGCATCCTTCATTTCGCGATCATTGATGATCTTGTGAAGCTCCGAGCGGGCCTCTTCCATTCGAGCAGTGTCGCTGGAGTCGACGACGAAAATCAGACCTTGTGTACCTGGTCGGAGAAACAGCGTTAGCATCAGACACCATCGAAACTAGCTGCTCCGTGCAAGTCGTACCGGAGTAGTAATGTCTCCACAGAGGACGGATCTTGTCCTGACCACCGACATCCCAGACGTTGAATTTGACATTCTTATATGTAACGCTCTCGACGTTGAACCCGACGGTGGGGATCGTGGTGACATCCTGGTTGGTAAGTTTCAACTTGTAAAGAATTGCTGTTGACACCTCGATTAGTACAAATATTCACTATTGGTTGGCTGACAAGGAGCGATCAGCAGGGAGCCTCACTGGTCTTTCCAGCAGCATCCAAACCCAGCATCAAGATTCGCATCTCCTTGGTGCCGAAAATCTTCCCCATTATTTTAGACACGGAACCGCCCATTGTGACACACGATAAGCGACCGCCGATGGTCGCAGATTGCTAAAGAGAAAGAGAGGATTGAAGATTATGTTGCGAGATCGTTCAATGACTGTTGCCCGGTAAAATAGCGATCGGAGTTGCAGTCGCTGGAAGGAGAGAATGCGTTATTAGGGGAGGGGGTTGTGAGGAGGAAGGAGGACGAGGGAGAAGGACAGCGAGCTAAGCACGGCCGGAGGGTCAATTTCTTTTCCGTCCGCGTGAACAAGGTAATGGTGGCCCATTATTGGCAATGCGCCGAAGTACGCAAGGTAAACAAGACATACAGAACTTACCTGGAGGGGAGGAGAGGAGGGGGAGGGAAGGCAGCGAGGCCAACAGAAGATTGTAGAGAGTGAGTGTATGAATGAATGAATGAGTGGACGGACAAAACGAACGAACGGCACACTGACAAGACCAGCAGGGGTAAAAGTCAATTCGACCGTGACTGACCAGAGGGAAAGGAAGAGAGAGGGTAGGAGGAGGGACAGCAACAACAGCAACAGCAATAAGAATTCAGGGTTCACGATCCACCTCACGAGAAACGATTCTCCTTCTTGCTTTGCTTTCATTTTCTAGCAAAGCTCGAGCGCCTCCGTAAAAGGGGCTACCCAATGACTAAGCACCCACCCCCCGCGCCAAGCACTTCGGCTGTTTCAGACTCTCATACAATCATTTATCATCCTGGTCCGCTTGTGTTATCAGACGATCGGATCCAGTTGCCAGGGGGGGGGGGGGGTGGAAAAAGAAGGAAGAAAGGAAGATGAAGATGAAAGACAATTGTTTTACCGAGGAACAAAGTCGAACGAAGGCACAGGAGGTAGGTAGGCACCCAATACCTGATGGTCCAAACACATTCTGACCATCATGGATCCGATCCACCCCAGCTTTCCATCGGGTGGAGTGTTGGACAAGAAACCTATCGGATCTCTCCGCATTGAAACAGTATTCACTATTCACCGTTTGGCAATGATATACACATTCACAACGGAAACAAAATGGAGCAATTAGAAAGGACACAAGCCACATCAACCAGGATTCTTGAACATCCGAGCTGCCATCATCCTTATAACAAACGCCAGGCACGGTGACGGTCGGTGGGCGGCGGTACCTTTATGTATACAATACGTCATGGCCACACTGGTGAGGTCATCCCACCATAGCTCCTTCGCACATAGTCGGTCTTACGATCTTTCAGTCGTAGCACAAAGCTGTTGGCTTTTTCCGGACGACTTTTTTTCTATAAGACCGCGCAGATACCCTTATGTTCGCCAGTGATATTCTTACTGTTTCTTTTACTATTCTTTCCTCCCGAACATCACCACCAACATGGCAACCCGACCCTTCCGCCGTCGCTCGTCAGTCCACGAACAACAAGTGTCGCATCATTTCAAGAAATTCTCGTGGGAGGCACCTCCATCGAAGGTACAAGCGCATCGTGTCCAAGGTCGTGAATGTCGCTCAACTTACTGACGGTCCTTCCTCCTAGACCATCTACGCAGGTCTTTCGATCTTGTTCGATGATGATGGAGCCACAGTAGCCATTGCGATTCGTGATGCGACCTATCTTCTCGACTTTGTTCAGGATGATCTCACTGCCGAAGGCGACGAGTCCCTTTCTACAAAGATCGTTGACTATGTCCTGCATAACTTGCGCAAATACAGCGAAGAGCGCCTTGAGAAGTTTATTGGTTTAGCCATGCCGACAACAGTGGCTAAGAAGTGCCCGACTCTTTGTTCCAAACTCTGGGCGGAGCTCGATATCATCCCATTGGTCTTGCCTGAAGAAAGCAGCATTGGTACCGACAATGTCTCCAATCATCCCATTCGTAAGTCTACTGGCTGGGAGATCAAGAGTGTCGATGAACAATCGGAGTCCATGGGACGGAAATGTGTCAGGTGCGCTAAACAACCAGTTCCACCATGCTTGTGAGTTACTAAGAGAAAATCAAGGCTATTCGGACCCGAGAACATTCCTTTGCTGCAAGTCGGATTCTTGGGCTTGGTGGAGGTGGACACTGCCTTCCACGTGCGTTTGACGAACCTAGAGGATTTCCGCAAGACAGTTACACAGAAGACCTGGGATGCGGTTCAGTATTATGCTTCCGATCTCAAGAAGAGAAAGACCAAGGTGGCGTTCTTCAGTGCCACTCCTCAGGGAGGTGGTGTTGCACTGATGAGACACGCCCTTGCAAGGTTCTCCTATTCTCTGGGAACCGATATTAGATGGTAAGACTTGCGACAACACTCCGTGCGTGTGAAACGATGACTGATTGTGAAACCAACCAGGTATGTGCCCAAGCCTAGACCAGGGGTTTTCCGCATCACGAAGACCAATCACAACATCCTGCAAGGAGTCGCAGCTCCAGATGAGCGCTTGAGCCAAGAGGACTGGGACAAGGTTATCGACTGGATCGATGAAAATGCGAAGCGCTACTGGCTTAGCCCGGGTGGCCCTCTGCGCCATCCCTCTGAGGGAGGTGCGGATGTCATCATCATCGATGATCCACAAATGCCTGCTTTGATTCCTATCGCCAAGGAGATGGCCCCCGACAGGCCAATTATCTTCCGAAGCCATATTCAGATCCGGAGCGACCTCATTGCTCAAAAGGGATCGCCACAGCAGGAAACCTGGAGCTGGATGTGGAAACAGATTCAGCAGGCGGACCTCTACATCAGTCATCCCGTGAGCATCTTCGTTCCGGAAGATGTTCCGTCCGAGATAGTGGGATACATGCCTGCTTCGACCGACTGGTAGGTTGACTGTCTACATGCCATCGATGCGTATCTAATCAGCAATGCAGGTTGGATGGCCTGAACAAGCACATGCAAGACTGGGATGTCGCCTTTTATGGCCGGATCTTCAATTCGATGTGCAGAAACTCGGGCATGCTTACTATCAGCTTCCCCGAGGGTAAGTCAGCACACGTTGAATTACACCTGAACGCTACTTAACAAATGCCTGCAGATGAATATATTGTCCAGATCGCCAGATTCGATCCTTCCAAGGGTATCATCGACGTCGTGGAGTCATACAAGAAGTTCCACCAACGGTTCACGGCCTCCCTGCCCGACAGGAAGCCGCCCAAGCTGCTCATCTGCGGCCATGGCTCCGTCGATGACCCGGACGGCTCGCTGATCTATGACTCAACCTTGTCGCACATTGAGACCAACTGCGCCCACATCTCGGATGAGATCTGCGTCGTGCGACTCGGACCTTCGGACCAGGTGCTGAACGCGCTCCTTTCAAAAGCTAAGGTTGCCTTGCAGCTATCGACGCGGGAGGGATTCGAGGTCAAGGTGTCGGAGGCCATCCACAAGGGTAAACCGGTGATCGCCACCAAGGCCGGAGGCATCCCGCTGCAGGTGGCCGACAAGAAGAACGGGTTCCTGGTGGAGGTCGGCGACACCGACGCGGTCGCGGAGCATCTGTTCCAACTCTGCACAGATGACGAGTTGTACGAGCGGATGCACAACTACGCACTGGAGCACGTCTGCGACGAAGTGAGCACGGTCGGCAACGCGCTGAACTGGCTCTACCTTGCATCGAAGCTATCCAAGTCGCAGGAAGTCAAGCCCAACAAGCGGTGGATCAACGACATGGCTCGCACCGAAGCGGGACAGGAATACACGGGCAAAGAGGACCGACTGAACCGGTTTGATTTGTAGAACTGTTTGGGATTATTGTTACGCATGACGACAGCCTTTGCCCTTGCTTCTTTGCTTCTTCAGACCACTCCTCTAAACCAATTACACCCTGCGTTTTGTTGCTGTTTAAACCAATGCGAAAGAATTGTGACAAAAAATAAAATACAAATAAAGATACATACATACATGAGGGGGTATATCATCATCACAGCCAACAGCCAGTCGCTAGCCCAACGCGCTTTTACACGAAGTAGAAATCAGACCCACCAATTCCCATCATCCCTCCTATATCCCTCCCTGCCACCTCCCACCCTCCAAATAACCCGAATCACCTCCCAACAACCCGATACCTCTCCCTGGCCATGCCCCCCTCCGCCCCCTCAACCCCATACCCCTCCCCAACCTCCCCGACAATCCTGGCCGGCGCCCCGCCAACCACACACCAACTGGGCACGACCATCCCCGGCGCCACGACCGCGCCGTCCAGCACGTACGCGAAATCCTTCAGGATGGCCATGCTGCCCACCACCGCATCCCGGCCGATGTGCACGTGGTTCCCGACGCTGGCGGCCTCGACGACCGCGCGCTCGCCCACGAACACGTGGTCGCCGATCTTGAGCGGGTAGAACGCGTACACGCCCCGGTGCAGCCGCGACGGCGGCCGCAGGATCGCCTGCCGTGAGATGTAGCTATAGCGGCCGATGGTGATGGCCACCGATGGGGTTTGTTGCGGTTGTTGCTGGGCGGTGGAAGCTGCGCCGGAGGTGGCGGTGGATGCGGTCGAGGGTGTGGGTTTGTGGGAGGAGGAGGAGGATGAAGAGCGGTACAGGTCGCCGCGGATGACGGCGTCGGATTGGATGACTGTCTTCCCGCCCAGGATGATGTGCTGCGTGCCGTGGATGAGGCTGCGGCGGGAGATTTTGTTGCCTGTGTCCTGTTTGCACCCAAAAAGTGGTTAGTGGGGGGTTTGTTTTTGGAGCAAAATAGAGGGGAGGGGAATGCCGGGGTTACGGTACGGTTTCGATGTATTCGCCTTTCGGCGCTTTGGGAGGCATTTTTTCCGGGTGGGTTGTTGGTGGGGATGATTTCCTTTGTTATGGAGAGGGAGATGCGATCGCCGTTGGGATTGAGTGCGGTGGTGTACCGTACAGTACTTCAAGTATAAGGTCAAGAAGTAGAAAGAAGCTGGATGGACTGCGATGCATGCCGCGGCAGTTGGGCGCGGGCGGTGACCGCAATGGAAAGGCGCCGTAGAAGCGGTGGAGCTTGTGATAAACTATGCTCTTTCCTCTTGGTATAATTGCGAATCTGGCTAGA
Organism: Aspergillus uvarum CBS 121591; assembly: GCF_003184745.1. Lineage (NCBI taxonomy): Eukaryota > Fungi > Ascomycota > Eurotiomycetes > Eurotiales > Aspergillaceae > Aspergillus > Aspergillus uvarum. The sequence goes on from NW_020291317.1 coordinate 78,404, forward strand.
TCGAAAGTGGAACTCTTTCTTAAACTTGATGCTTCTCTACTCCGCACAATCAATGTGGATGATAAGTTCAATCGGGAGTCGGTTGTTGACAGCACTCGGAACAGTTGGGAATCAGGAAGCTACTATGTAAAACCGACCCGTACCCAGCAGAGCTACAGTATGCTTATCGTAGCTTATCAACACGAAGCTCGCCTCTCATTAGAGGCACAGTCCTTGGAATAACTATCAACAAGAACTCTTGACAAATTCATCATTATGGAACAAACCCCTCATTCTTAATTAGACATATCATTTCAAACCAAAAGGATATCTCAAACAAAAATAGCAAAACTAGATTAGGAGGATCAATATAGTCCGTCAACAATTCAGGCAGAAGTGACCTGTCGCTGAGGAGCAGGGACTTCACCATCAAAGTGGACTTTGTAGGCTAGATTTGAAACACGTTAGTCTCCTTCAACACCACAACTCGAGTTAAGGCACTTACTAGTGGGGAAAGGTGAGTAAGCGCCGTGATCCTCCCGAAGATAGACGGAGTAGCCGCCCTTCTGAGGGATCTTCTTCAGCACTCCCTGAGCACCAGGGGCAGGACGGAGGTTGTCCAACCGCGCGACAACGCGCACCATGGCCGTCACCGCAATCAGGGTGGCGTCCTTGCCTAGACCGCTCTGAGGACCTGTGCCGAAGTCGATGTAGGAGTCAATAGGGCGGTCGAGGCGGACCTCGTCGGGAGACGGGAAGGTGATCGGGTCACGGTTGGCTCCGCGCTGTAGGCTGTTAGTTGCTGGCTATAGGCTGCATTGCGATGAAAGTGACTTACAGAACCAACAAAGACCTTGTCGCCCTCCTTGAGGTAGACAGGGCCATTCTCGTCGGACAGGGTGATGTTGGTTTGAGCCTCACGGTAGGTACCCAGGTTACCGTTCAAGCGGATCGCCTCCAAGCAGTAACGCGTCAACTTGTCATTAGCATCCAGGGTGTCCTGCTTGGCCAGCTGGCTGATTGCAGCCAGATGATGCTTGCCCTCAGTCAGGTAGAAGTGGATGATTTGAGTGAACTACGAAAGTCAGTATGCCGACCATAGAGACGTTCCTGGGCCGACTCACCATTTGGGCTTGGTTGTGCACAATCTCCACAGCTGCCGGCAGGATCTGTCCCCATGTAACCTCGGAAACCCCGTGGCCACTCTCGAGAAGTCGCTTGATGAGCTGGTCACCATAATCCTTGAGAACATTATGATCTTCACGGAAGCTGTCAATGATACCCGAAAGGAAGCTGGGGGAGTTGATGGATTTGACATGTCCCTCAACGAGTCGACCCAGTTCCTGGGAGATAGCCTGAGCAGCGCGGTGAAGAGAAAAGGACTTCATGAGATCCACGTCGAAGAAGATGGAGCTATACAGCGTTGCCATGATCATGAACATCTCATGTTCGGAGTAGACACCACGTGGGTGGCTATTCGTCTTCAAAGGCAGAGAGAAGATCTTCGACACAAAGTGCACAGGAACGAGATTTCCAACACTGTAAAACTGTTAGGAATCGCAGCTCCACGGACACATGAAACTTACTCTCTAGCAATGTCCACCTGTCTCCTACCAGCAAGATTGCATGATTTCTCTCCAAGCAACTTCAGAGTGGCGTCTTCGTAGAAATCTTTAATGTTGGTACGCCACTGATCGTTGTCGAGAGACTTGCTCCAGAAGTCGGTGCCTCCCTTGCCAGCGTGAACGGAAGTCAAACCACCCCAAATGACGCGGAAGTCCTTCCCGTAATCCAAGGCCAACTTGACGTTGTCATAAGAAAGTAGAGAGGGAGTCGGTTCGGTGTACCGGGGTGCGTCATAAGAGTAATCGGCCTCACGACCCAGGTTCTTCATGATGTTCCGGTTCTCGCTCGGAATCGTCATGGGGTAATGGGCATAGATGGAGTCCCCCTTGAACCAATTGGGGAAGACACGCGTCGCCAACTTGTAGAACACGCACCCCTGGTTGATGTTGAGGTCGTAGCGTACCTCGTTGTAGCCCCAGTTGGTGAGGTTTCGAGGGTTGTAGTCAATCTGCACAAGCAATTAGCTCGTGCGAAGCAAAGGTCAGCATATGATCAGATCACTTACAGTGTAGTATCGATCTCCACGGACCAAAGCCACGGCGTCGGACAACACCGCACGGGAGATTGTGTAAGTAGGAGCAATGCCGACTCCCGGAATCATTGGCTCCTTGGCTTCCTCCGCGACGATACCGGGGTACAGCTCGACGTAGTCAGGGTGCTCGTACAAATGCCGCAGAGCATCAGCGACCTCAGGGTCGGAGTTGATGTCCTCGAACCTTTCATAAGGCTTCAAGTTGAAGAATTTGCGGAACTCATTAAGCGATCCGACGTTCCACTTACGGCCCTGCTCGATACCCAGGATTTCGACGGACTTCAGAACCTTGGGAACATTACGGGCACCGAATGAGCCTAGATTTGTTAGCCATGTGTCTTCTTCCAGACCTGCACGAGGAAGATACACTTACTTGCAACGTCCTCAATAGCAGTCTTGAGGATGTGAACGAGCTCTTCATCTTTGAATGTCCCATCCTCCTGGCGCTTCAAGCCAGCGAAGGTACGCTGGCTGGGGTCCTTCGGAATGGTATCTTCGTACTTCTTGAGTCCCATGAGAAGCTCATGGAGGGTAACCTCCTCGGCAGGCTTGCCCATGAGCTCTTCGTAGACCTGTTCAGTCCACTTTTCGTCACCAGCACTAATAGCAGAGTGCCAGCGGTAGGCCAGGTTGAACTCGATGGAGCACTGGTTTCCAAGGCCGGAAGGGGTAGTCTTGCTACCCTCCATCTGGGCTCTGGGATCCTGTTCCTCGTTAGAAGTCGAACCAAGGATTTCTATAGGTTAAACGCTTGCGACTTACCAGACACCAGGTACTATTACTCCGGTTCAAATTGACGATAGTACGGAGGTAATCGTACAGGGTGATGTTAATGAACAGACCACATGTGACGCTAGAAGTGGTCAGCTAAGAACGTAGTTGGAGCTCCTCACGGGTTTACTTACAGTCGACCAGTCTGGAATAGATCCTCATCGTACTTAGCCCACGCCTCTTGGGCCTGCTTTTCCGGAAGCCCGGGACGAGGCTTAGTGAAGCGACCATTTTCATTTATGGCCGCCAGCTCTTCAACGACGTAGTTGTGGAATCTGTTACAAAACAATGTATCGGTTAGTGCTGGCACCGTAGAGCTGGAAACTTATCCACTCACCTGCTCAGCATAACCATGAGAACACTGCAGGCAGCCGGGAACGCTTGCAGACGCTGCTCCGAGAACGTATCCGGCTTCAACTTTCCATCTTTGAAGGTACGCACAAGGTCCTGGTCGTCCTTGGTGTCACCGTAGAGAATGGAGAGATCAAGGTATGCGGAGGTCTTGTTGATGTGGGGCTGTCTGTAGTCTGTCTGGAAGATATCTAAACAGGATCTTAGCGATGTCGTGTGGGCGTGCGCGCCGAATTACAAACCGTGGATAATCAAAGAGGCCCAATCGAAGAAAAGACTGGAAACCTTGTTCGGGTGGGGGGTGAACTTCTCGCGCGCAAAGAGGCAGTCAAAGACGAGACCTGAATCAGGAAGACCACCGGGTTGGATTGTCAGGGGGGCGATCGAACGGGCATACGGCGTATTTGCAGCGCCCAACCACGGCAGGGTGGGATTGTTGTTCGAGCCGTCGGCCGAGCGGTACGCATACTCATCCCCCATGTACCTTCACAACACAACATATTCATCAGACACAAGCTGCTCTTGAGCAATTTCAATTGTCGGTGATCGACTTACGAGAGCGGAGGGTGAGGCAATGAGCCCCAGAGCTCGTCCAAAAAGGCATTGGTGAGATCGGCACGATTCTTGGAGTTTCCGGGCAGAGCGCTGACGAGCTGAAGAGGAGAAGCGCAAGGAGGGTCAGCAAACCTCCAAGCCAATTCAGCAGATGCTCGAGGATTCGACGCCCGCTTACCTGAATAATGCGTTCCATAAGCATGGTCTTATCGTCGATATACTCGCCCTTGGCTTTGTTCTTGATCAGGTCCTTCAATGTACCAACATCCTTGATGCCCAGACTTCTCAAATCCGAGAACATGCTGCTTGATTGTTCATGTTCAATGTAGGTTCCATCGCCATTCTGACTCGGCAGAGGACGCTGCGAAGCATGCAAAACCTGGGCATATCGTTCGAAAGCAGACAGACCGTCGTCGTGCTTGTCTTGCTTCTCGTAGCGCGGCTCACTGTGGCTCTCATCCGATGATGAATTGGGCGCCGGCGATGCCTTGGACTGGCGTTTCGTCCCGTTGGTCTGAGTGCCATTTGGCTTCGATTCGCGCTCCCCCTTTCCCTTCTTGAAGGTGCTGGAGAATCGGCGCAACATTATGATTATGTGCTATAAGGATATAAGGGTAGAATACAACAAAGCGTGGAAACAGAGAGATAACAGCTGGAGACAAATGGCAATAGCCGACGAAGGGGTGCAAGAAAGAGAGAAAAGCAACTGACAGCAAGTGCCCAGGCTTTTGATCTGTCCGAAATAACAACAGACTTTAAATGAGACACTGCATGGGAGTCCGTCCGCGATCAACCGTGCCAGCCAATGTGTGGATCCAGTGCATCGAATCCCAGCGCAACAATACTAATGGCACATTTACGGAAGGCGTCGCTGGCTCGCCACTTGCATATGTGCTGTATTTCCCTAGATGTCATTGATGATTCGATCTATCTCCCGGGCCCCGCGCGTAGCACAAATTACTCATAGTCGGATGGCTTTGGCTGAAGTTTAGAAGCACAGCAGAGTGGGGAACCTCAGGTTAGCCATGCAAAAGGGGGCATGATGTGGAGTCGAACGTGGTTCAGCTGTCCTACACTACCTACTCATAGATACTTCTGGTATCGTACGAGTAGATGGTGTCCCAATGCGGTCCAATTGGAAGTGGCAATAAACGATGCATTTTGTCAGGGTAGTTGGTGCTAGACAAGACCCGAGCTTGGCCTGACTTTGCAAGTACTGGAGTACTCATACATACGTACTGTGCATACCGGTAGCACAGTATTGTACAATTAGAATGGCTGAAGGAACGACCGAAGTGTGACGGACAAGGGAGTCGGAAAACTGGAAAAGGTGAATTTTAGATCGGGCAAGTCCGGCATCGACGGGGGAAGTGGGTGCACCAGTTGATTGGGGAATCATCTGGTTGATCTCAATCCAAGATCGCCCATCCTCGAGCAAGCTCCAAAAAGAATCTGCAGGATGGATTGTCCATGCCAAAATCCTTGCGACACACCATGAAGCTGGAACTTGGACGGGGTTCACGTCTCCACTATGATTTAGGAATGCCAATCGCAGGATGGCTTTGTACTGGACTCTTGGTCCAAGCTCTGCGCTATAACATACTCCGTAAATCTCTATTGGCGACCCATCGACGATCGGACAGGCGCTGTGGAGGTCGATCGCACACCACAAACACAAGAAAAGAGATTGGTGCTGTCTCACCTTGATGGACAAACGAGGAACATCAGCTGTGCGGGCTCGAGAGCTGACTGACAATCTGACGTCTTAGTTGGGAGGCCCACCCCTTGAGACCTGCTGGCGCTGACGATCCCTCACCGATTTATGCATTTTGACCCATCCCAGCTGCAACAATCCCCCCTACGATGTAAGGAAAGCTAGATCCTATTCAGACGAAGGGATGTGGGTAGCTGCAAATGCGTAGGCATTGAAGGTCTTATTCTCCCAGGCCAGCGAAGTTGCCTCGGATCACCCATGATACCTTGTTGAAGATCGCAAGACTCGGGAATTAATCTCTTTTAGTGGGGAGCCAAGGTCGTGGGTGGAGATCCATACAGAGGACGGATCACAGGATCATAGGGTACCCACGCGTTCACACCATCGGGTTCATCTCGACTGTGCAAATGAGAGCTATGCAAGAGAGCTTGGTCTGAAAAGCATTCAAGCGGTCGCTACCAGTCCCGGAGGGGCAGGCGGGAGGGATTCACATCCTCCAGTACAATCAATGCCAATAGCATCATCCCTGCATTCGTGTGCTGGGCCCCGAATTACACAATAGGGAAAAATTGCCCCCAAGAGGGTTTTTCTTTTCTAGCCTGGACGCGATGGATGGCTCGTGCATCAACAAACAAGTCAGCGGCCATTGTGTTCCCAAATTGTGTCGTGAGTAACATATCGCCCTTCTCAGAGTTTTTTGTAGATGCGAGTCGCTAATCCTCGGTCGATCATTAGTTCGTGACGGAAAACCCCAATCAAGTAATTGAGATTTGTGTGCCGAGCACAGTACTTAGCCAGCCGTACAGATTGCAATGCAAGAGAGTTCAACATAAGCCGTGAAGGGGTAAGACTGGCCGGCCGTCAGCCCAGCCGCACGCTCGGCCTCATGGCTAGCTGGAACAAAAGCCGGCCATCATTTTTTGGGACAGAGCTATGTAGGGTATTGGGAAAAGATCGACAAGAGCGACCAGAGCGACGCGGGAAAGGAGTTTGCCAGTGCGATCTTCGGTGGATGTTCTGCAGAGATGAGAGAGGAGGTGGTTGGGTTGTTGTGGAGCAAGACTAAAGAAGACTAAAGGGAGACGAAAGGTCAGAGTTCAGAGTTTGGGCCAGCCAGTGTTACGATCGGGTGTTGCCGAGTGGTTCGTGGGCGGCCCCAGGCCGTCAGGCCCCGCAGTTGGAGATGTATCTTCGATGACTAGCAGTGGTTAATTCCCGCCCGCACCAGCTACTCGTTTCGAGGGAGGTCAACATGGTGGTGTGTACTTTAGGCTCAAGAGAAATGAGGACAGTCAGAAGTTCGAGGTTCGAAGTTCTGAACAACATTTTCTTCTTGTCCCTGGCAGCAAAGGCTTACCTTGTGTTGCACTCAAGCATGCTAGCACCCGTCCAGCAGGTACTGTATGTACACAGGGGAAGTGATCGTCCTTTTCATGACTTGTGGGGACCATAGCCACTACTCTTTGTGCTTCGCTTAGGGCCCATTTGCCAGTCTTTTATGGTTCTTATCAGCAAGACTCATCGGGATCCTGTGGGTCTGAACAAACAAAATTGAATGGCCCAAGTGCATCTGCACGTCAGACAAGCCCAGCTTTCCAGCAGAACCAACTCTTGCGAGTCATTGCATCTCCTTTCTAACACTGTTCATTCCAATGTTTCGGAACCCATATCATGTAGGTTCAGCTGAGAAGCAGGTTCGTGGGGTTCAAAGAAACTTTCTCGGGCCTTTCACGATTGCACCACTGGAATTCATAACCTTGAAAGAACTTGTGGTACTCCTACTGTTGGGTTCTCTCCTGTGGTAATGCCATTGGTGGAGTGTACGGTCCACCCAAGGGCAAGCATGGGAACGATCGTCCTCCTTTTGCACATTTGGACATTCTTGGGTCTCTTCAGTCTCGCAGTCTTGTGCGCGCTACGCACCGTAATTCTCGTCTCGCCATGATGTCGACAGGACGAGTCACGGATTGATGGACAATTGTCACTCACGCGGGGGCGCCAGAGACGGATGAGAACCCCGCCTCTGAGATACACTCCACGGATTACTTCGTAGAGGTACACATGGCTACACGGTAGCCGCTAAGAAAGGCTGACGTGTGGTGTGCTGTATTTATTTCCGATGATGATCGCCGTCATCGATCCGTTCCTAGAAGCACGGGGCCTTGAAAACTTGACACCGGACCGCGCCAGAACCCCATCCGCATCGTGCTAGATAAGCGTCCGTGCAGGATGAGTTGAGCTGAATGCCCTGAGAGGGTCTTGGTAAGCAACCCTGACTTTAGATGTTCGTGGCTGTCCCAGGCTCTTGATTAGCCTAGGGGTGTCATGTCAGCACTGGCCGCTGCAACCGCAGCTGACATTTGCCTGGCCTAACCAGCGAGTCGGCCTGTATTCCGTAAAGAAACTAGTATACCGCCATGCTCGGACCATGAACCAATTGAGAGCTCGTAAGGCG